>NC_133302.1:4329009-4563526 GCF_005239225.2 Populus alba
CTACAAGCAGATGTTTACAGTTTCGGTATTGTCGCACTGGAAATTGTTGCTGGGATGAGCATCATGAGCTTCCAACATAATGAAAGTTTCGTATGCCTCCTAGATTGGGTAAGTTGTGTCATATCCATTTACTCCTTGCAGGCAACTTAAGCTCCAAAGCAGACTAGGTCTGACATCTTCGAAGACAGAATACTTCTGAGAACCACCTTAACATTAAGTCACTGCTAAAGTTGTCTCATCTAATCAAGAACGGACTCCTCGAACATGAGACAGTAAAACAGCTACATGTCTGTTTACTTTTGCCTTGTGGTTTATTTCAGGCGCTGAGTTTACAACAAAATGGAGACACAATGGAGCTTGTTGATCCAAGATTAGGGTCTGCCTTCAAGAAGAAAGAAGCAGCTAGGATGATTAAAGTAGCACTGCTATGCACAATTCAATCTCCCGCACTTAGACCTACAATGTCTGCCGTAGTAAGAATGCTTGAAGGAAAGGGTGATGTTCAGGAATTAGTCGTGGATCCAAGTACATTTGGCGATTCGTTGAGGTTTAAGAGTTTCCGAGGCAACTCTGATCAATCTCAGTCTGAGTATCGACGAAACTCGGTCCCTCGTGCATTCATCAGATAGAACATGGATGGTCCTTCATCTTCATCAGCCCAGGGATCTGTATCCAGATCATTAATAATGATCCTAACATGTACGGATGCCCATTAATAGTCTTCTCAGCAGTCACAATCTTACAGCTGAAATGAGTTTCACTTTGTGTAGAATTAAATAAATATCTTCAAATAAGCTGTATATGACTTGACAGGAGTCACAGGATAGGTGTTTTACGAGACAACTGTTGGTTTAAATTGATTTTTATTTAAAAATATATTAAAATAATTTATTGATATTAATATGTTAAAATAATTTAAAAAAACATAAAAAATGGAAATAAAAAAATAAAATAAACCATGCGAAATCTGAAGGTTCTCTTTTTTAAAAAAGATAAAAATCAGTGCAATCATAATATTTTTTACCCACTACAAATAATTATCAAAGCTGTCGTGTATATTCCATTAATATAACTTATTGAATTTTAATTATTTTAATGGAAACAACGTAGTCTAAATTCAACAGGTAGTATTGTTTTTTACCAACGCAATTTTAAAAATAAAATAAAATAAAAGGTTGCACTATCCCTTTAAACGAGAAATTATACAGAATAAATAAATTTAAATGTTCAGTCAAAGAATAATATAAATTATATTTTTATAATTTTAAAATATTAAATTAAAATAATTCTTTTACCTGTCACAACCTTTTAAATTATTTATTTATATTTTTATTTTTAAAAGTTGCACTGCTAGAAGCAGCATCACTTTTTATTTTTTATTTTTTTATTGAAAAAAATTACTTAGGGCCATATTTTATCTTAATTTTTTCATAAAATTATATTTTATATTGCAGGTTAACACATAATTCATATGTCGATGAAACAACTAAAATATTCCTCAACGTTTTCACCATTTCCTTTTTTTATTTCTTTTCTTTATCCTCTCCAAGAGACTTTTGGTGAAAAACTATACTAGGGGTCTTTGGGTTGCGATATAACCTGTTTTCATTACTTTTTGTGGAAAATTTATTTTTCATTACTTTGGTTCAAATAAGCTGGAAGGCTCGGAACATGATTTCCTTGCATTAATGGAAGGATATTTTGGTTTTTTTTTTCAAAAAATATTTTTCAGCTAAAAATATATAAAAACTTCTCTCAATGATTTGTGTATTTGGTATATTAGTTTTTTTAATTATAAAAACTTCTTTCAATGCTTTTATTTGTGTAGCTATAAATCTTTTTTTTTATTAATTAAGATCTTTTGACTTTGTATACCATTTTAGTGTCTTATTATTATTATATAATACTGGAAATAATCAGCCTTTTCAGCTTGACGAAGTAAATAATTTTTTATTATTTTTTTAAAAAATTGTTTTCATTTAATAATATGTTTTTTTTATATCAACTTATCAAAATTATTATATAATAATGGAAACTTAATAATTTCTGCTATTCATAGCGATATATAAACTCGTGATACATTGTTTATTCCTGTTTGTTTGAAATGATTGATAAGATGCTTAGATGTGCTTGATTTAGACTCTGTTTGGGAAGTAGTGTCCATGTTCCCAAACCCGTCCTTACTTTAATTTGATTGTTCAGAAATGCTTTATTGGATTGTGACCCCATGGTAAAGTAAATATTTGCTCCTGAACAATGAGAATAATCACAATTTAGTCCTTCAACAATATGATGTGTTTGCTATTGCTTGAACTTATGATGTTCACTGTTTTGTTTTTTTACTGATGTAAGTGTCCAGCTAGCTTGCGTGTATTTTAACTAATTTTACGGGTCTTAAAATTAACAATTATATAAGTCTCCAATAACTAAAGGACTCGAACTCGTGATTATTGAAAAACAAACTTAAAATTTAATCAATTGAGTTATTCTCCTAGTTATGATGTTTACTGTTATATGTCACGCGATGGAGGAAAACCGATCTAGGCAACCATTTGTTTTACAGCAAGGACAAAATGAGGAGAATGCTCTATCTGTTAGGAAATAAATGTTTCTTCAAAAGAGAATATATTTTTATTTAATGCAATTTTCTTGTAATTATTTTTATTTTTATTTTTTATACTTAGACTCCTTGTAATAGAATAGCGTAATTATAACAATATAAAAAATACATATAAATTTCTATTTTATTTTTTTACATTTGAAATATTAGAGCTAGGTTCAATACCCTAGTCTTTCTTCAATATTTTGGTCAAATATTGTGGAGGACTAGAAAATCATAAGAAATTTTGAAAACACACGGAATCTCATGGAGCCACCCAGGAGAGACCGGTAGGGAATCCAACTTTGAAATGATATTCTTTAAGATATTTCATTTTGAGATATTATTCAATATAATTGGATTAATAAATATATTTTTATAAAGATATTTTTAGAAATAAAAAAAATATTTTTTTCCAAAAATATATTATTTTTTTCTTTGTATTTTTTATTTTAAAATTATAAAAATTCACTATAAAATTATATCAAAGAAAATTTTTATTTTTATGTGTCACCTAAATATATTTTTGGTTTTATTGTTTACAGTTTCTATTATCATCAGATAATAATTAAATATTTTATAATAAAACGTTGATATACTATCTTTTTAAGAAACAACGAGTGAGGCTCGAATATGAAATCTTTATATACAACGAGTTTGGTCGTGGTTGCGGCTAGCCGTGTTTGAGAGTATGGTTTGTGATTGTTTTTTAAAATATTTTTTATTTTTAAAATTGTTTTTGACATCAATGCATTAAATAATCTAAAAACACCAAAAAAAATATTAATTTAAAACAAAAAAAAAAATAAAAAAAAATACTTTTAAAACACAAAAAAAAAAACAAAACATATCTCGATACTTCCTCTCCAATTTCCCAATGATAATTTATTATTATTTTTGAGCTAACAATCTTCCTGTTGACGAAGAGATAAAATGGAAGGGCACAAGTCGTTCTAGTACAGACAAGGGTGTATTTTCATGTGTGCTTGTCTATTTACTAAATCTTTGACCTGTATTCGGTAATCTGCAGCAAGTTATATATATATATTTTTTTAATCTGGATATTACAGTTGTTTTTAACATATTTTTTATATAAAAAATTTCAAGTGTAAATAAAACATTTATCTAGATATCTAATATAAATAAATCAAAAATTATCTATGTAAATAAACAAAAAAATTGTTAACAATAATTAAAAGAAAAAATTGAAAAAAAATCATGAGATGAATATAGATCAAGATATTTGATTTTACAAAAATGAAATATCTTCTTGTTTTTATCTATTAAATTTATTTATTAAAATGAATAAAATACAATGCAAGACCGAGCATATCAAAAATATTTTTTGTAAAATAAATATTTTTTTATAAAATAAAGCTTATCTATATAAAATAAGGAAAACAATTCTTAAAAAATAAATATACAACAAAACATTTTTAAAAAAAAAGACATCTATATTCGAAAAGACTTGCAAAACCCATGACTTAAGCCATGATATCAAGATTAAACAATAGAAAAGAAATTAAAGATAACCACAAAATCAATCTTTTAAAAAAATAATGCAGAATGATAAAATCATAAGAGAAAATGAGAAAAACAATCCTTAGATGTGTTAACTTTTAAAACTCGTGATCCATTGTTATCCTATCAGAAGCACGACAAATAGAAAAACCATGAACTTAATCTCTAACAAATCAAAAACTGAAGGATGAAACTGGGGAAAAAAATAAATCAAACAAAAAATTTATAATTAAAATAATGAGCGTGAAAATCAAAAATTTAAATTGGAGGGTTAAATTGAAAAGAAAAAAAATTTAACAAAAGGAAAAGGAAATCAAAAGAGTAAGGGCTAAATTAAAAAAATAACATAAACTTTGATTGAAGGATGAAATTGAAAAATAACAAAACTTTAACAAAAAAACCAAAGAAAAAAAATTAAAAATCAAAAGAAATAATGACTGAATTAGAAAAAATAACATAAAAAAAAAACTGTAATTTAAGGGCCAAGGATGACTAATATAATTATATAAGGACTAAAATTTAAAAAAAAATAGGAAAAACATGCATTTTCTCTGGAAGAGAGAGAAAAGAATGAAGAAAGAAAAATAAATGACCACCAATAACAAATCATTATCACGTGCCACACCAAGAGGAAAAGCTGGGCGAGGCGGCGATTCCAATGACATGGCAGAACAACAGATTTGACCACTAGAAAAAGCAACATAAGCTGCCCAAAAGGTGCGAGTAACTCTCACGCACCCTTGCATTGAAAGCCTGACAACTATAACCTCCTGAGTTAAAAAAATTAATTATTTATAACAAAAAGTCCAAAAACATCCTTAATGATTCTTGTATTAATAAAAATACTTGTGTAAAAAGACAAAAACACCCCTGAATGCTTGCCCCTTTATTTTTTTATTCTAAAAACATAAAAGTCATTTTATAATTTTGTAAAAAACATTAAAGCATAAATATTCTTGCCCACCGGTTCAATTTTTTTTAGTGGAGGGGTAATTTTAGTCTTCAAAAAAATTGAAAAAAAAAACAACTCATTTCAATCATTTAATGATCAATTAATAATTGAAAATGACCATTTCATTAATTAAAGCTTTTTTCAAGAGCCTTCCTGGTGAAGAGGCACGTTCTAAGCCTTTAGGAGAATAGGTGTCCTTTTTGTGAGCAGCATTCAGACATTGTATCCCACATCCTCTTGCATTGTTAAGTGGTTTGGAAACTATGGAACAAAATTGTAGCTTGGAGAGATCTGAGCTGGGTAATGCCGTATGGCTTTGACGACCTTCAATGGCAATGGCTAGGTCTTTTGCAGGGCAACCACTGTAAGTTTGAAAGATCTGTTTGGGGGGGCTTTATGTTTAGCATTGTTTGGACTATATGGAATGCTAGGAACAACCTGATATTTGAGGAACAAAAGCCAATATGGGAAGATATACTATGGCTTTTGTTTTACTTTGCTGCAGGATGGATCGGGAATCTCAACTCTTCCTTCTGGTATACCATGAGGTGCTGATCCCTGTACCAGGGAATTTATGAATGCATTTCAGCTTGGTCTGCTTAATTTACTGATTTAGTGTGGGTTTGTTTTTGCTTGGCCTAATAGTAAGGTATAGGTTTTCTTGTATTTATTTATTATAATTAGGTTGATACCCTAGGCTACAATCTATGTAGCTAAACTCTGCTCAGTTGAGAAATAATAGAATGTGTTGGGTTGGTGCCTTAGCCAAACTCTTTTCTTATATTTATATAGAGTCCATACATCAAATAAGATAGAACAAATAACACTGACGCAGGGAAGGAGTAATATGATTACAACATCGCTAATATTAGAATCCTTATTCTGATCAAGATACATGAGTAACTGTAATGATTACAACATCCTATATTAGAATCCTATTCGTATAATAATGCCCCTCAAGCTGAGTGGTGGGGGTCAACCCGAAAGCTTGAATCGAAAAGCAGTAAAGGATGCAACAGGAAGCGTTTTAGTGAAGACCATCGGCAAGTTTTTGATCTCGAGAGGGAATAAAACGAATCTGAATTTCTTTCTTGGCAACGACGGTATTCACGAACAAAGTGATAATCCACTTCAACATGCTTAGTACGAGCATGGGAAGATAGGATTTGCTGAGAGATAAGGTAGCACGCAAGATCTATCACACCAAATGGTAGGGGCAGAGACTGAGGAACCTGCAAATCTGCTTAACAAGTATTGAAAGTACCAATGCTACTTCTTATCACTTCAGCGTAGGGAAAAGGACCATCAGCAAGGGGCTTATATACTCAGCCTCAGCTAGAAGGAGCAAGCAACACAGTGCGTTGCTTGCCGGATTTCCACGAAATCGGCGTCTGACCAAAATAAGACAAGACATAGGCCGCCCGTGACTTGCGATCATTTTTTTCAATACTACTACAGCCCAATCTGCATTATAAAGCCATGTAGAGAAAAAGAGGAGCCTCGAGTGATATGGAAACCATAAGATGCCGTACCTTTTAAGATACACGTAAAATACGTGTTGATCATCTGCGCCGGTAATAAATTTTCCCAATGAGAATCTGTAAGAGCATGCATAAAGACTCCGACAGACTCTGTTAAACAGCAAAGCATATATCTGGACGGGTGAAGGTAAGATATTGAAGAGCACCCACAATTTGACGAAATCGTGTAGGATCAGAGAATGAATGATCCGATAATAAAATGACTTCGAAGGGGAGACTGAGAAGTATCAACTGGTTTGTAGGAAGTCATACCAGCTCGGAGTGAGGATGTCAAGAATATATTTATTTGACGCAGCATTAAACCCCATACTGGTAGACTGAACTTCAATACCCAGAAAGTAGTGAACAGCACCTAAGTCACGAAGCTTGAACTCGAGCTGAGTAACTGTATAAGGTGATGAAGTATAGCAAGAGTTGCTACCCGTGAGCAGAATATCATCAACACACCAGAGAATAAAAGATATTAAGTCATCAGATAAGATAAACAGGGAGGTGTCAACCTTGGAAGCTCGGAAACCGATGGAGAGCAAAAAATCACTTAGACGAGTGTACCATGCTCTCGGTGCCTGTTTCAAACCATACAATGATTTGTGCAATCTACACACATGAGATGGAAGAGAAGAGTCAACGAAACCTGGAGGCTGTTTCATATAGACCTCTTCAGTAAGAACACCATTGAGGAAGGCATTATGAATATCAAGCTGATGAATCTTCCAATTTCGCGAAACCGCAATAGAGAAAACCAATCGGACAGTGGCTTGCTTAATAACTGGACTGAAGGTTTCAGAATAATCAATACCTTCCTGCTGGGTAAAACCTCTAGCAACAAGGTGCGCTTTATAGCGCTCAATACTACCATCAACACGACGTTTGATCCGATATACCCATCTACTGCCAACAACATTCATCGAAGGATGAAATGGAACCAAAGACCAAGTGCGATTTTCGCGTAAAGCGGTGATCTCATCACACATAGCATTATGCCAAACTGCATATCGGTCAGCATCAGAGAATGCAAAAGGCTCAGAAGAGGGAGAATACAGTACCCGTGTGGAGGTAGAAGTAGCGGCAGTGGAAGCAACTAGATTAGCTGTCTTCGGCTGCCGCGATCTAAGAGTCATAGGATGTCTGCTGTGTGCTAGTGGAGACGCATGGGAAGATGGTTGTAACGAGGAGACCTGTGGCAGCTAATAAGAAGACAAATCAACCATAAGTTGCAGACCAGCGGGAGAGGATGATAAAGAAGTAGCCTCAAGCATAGGACTGTCAGTAGAGGAGGGGCTGGAGGTAGAGACCGAAGCGACAGGAGTGCTAGCCAGGGAGGGCGAAGCAGAGGAGGGACTAGAAAGTGCCCCAAGACCATGAGGAGAGGAGACCAATTGACGATCTGAACCTGCATCATAAGGGTTAGACAAACAAGCATGGGATGATGGCCAAGGGATGGGTGGAGGTTGTGGTCGGGTGGCTGTTTGGAGTGGCAAAGCGGAGTGTTGTGGGCTGTTTGGGTGGCTAGTGAAAGCGGGTAGCGATGGGTGGTTTAGCAAATTTGGGAGGGTGATAGTAGTGGGTGGGGTGGGGGTTGTGGTGGAGACCTTTGCAATCTGTTTAGAATTATCAAATGGAAACACATGTTCATGGAAGCGAACATGACGGGAAATATAAATACGGTGAGATGCAATGTCAAGACATCGATAACCAAGATGCGAGGAACTATATCCAAAAAACACACATGGAGAGGAACGAAAATCCAATTTATGATTATTATATGGACACAGAAAAGGAAAACAAAGACACCCAAAGGTACGCAAAAAATGATAATCAGGAGACCGTTGAAATAAACAATCAAACGGAGAGCGATGGGCAAGGAATAGGAGTATGCATGCGATTTTATAAGATAAACAGAGGTTTTCGAAAGCATAATTCCAGAATCGAAAAGGTGCTTTACATTGCCCTAAAAGAGTAAGACTTGTTTCCACAATATGCCTATGACGACGCTCTACTGTTCCATTTTGTTCATGAGTGTGGGGACAAATCAGACGATGATGAATACCAATGGTCTGAAAAAATGTGGATAGTTTTCGGTATTCACCACCCCAATCAGTTTGAACAGATTTTATTTTTAAGGAAAATTGATGTTCGACAAGGAGTTTGAAATTGATGAAAAAACAGAGTAAACATCAGACTTGGCAACTAGAGGATAATACCATACATATTTTAGTATAAGCATCAACGAAGATAACAAAATAACGATTAGCCATCTGAAGAAAAAAAGAGGAGCAGGGCCCCATACATCACTAAAATTAATTCAAGTGGATGCAGAAGTTTTTGTGACCAGTAGGTCCTAAAGACAAACGCAATGATTTTTCCTAAAGGACAACTTTGACATTGAAAATTAAGACGTTTGTTGTTACAAATAATCTTATTTTCGAGATTAACAATTGAAAGATACGTGAAGTAGGATGACCTAGTCGACGATGCCATAAATCGCAGAGGCAGAAGTGCAGGGAGACCAATAGGCTTGGGGAACTGACGTGACGGAAGACTTGGTCAGGGCATAGAGACCATCTTTACTCTGACCTGAGAGAAGGACTTCATGGGTGTTGAAATCCTTGACATAAAACACACGAGGGTGAAATTCAAAATAAACATTATTATCAAGACAAAATTTCTGAACAAAGAGCAGAGGTTTTGTGATTGCAGGAACATGAAGAACATTAGATAAGGTGAAAGAACGATGTGGTGTATATATTTTTGTATGACCAAGATGAGATATAGGAAGGCCCTTACCATCACCAACATGCAAATTATCATTACCAAGGTACGGTTCTGAAGCGGTCAAGGTGGCAAGATCAGGTGTGACGTGTTGATTGGCACCGGTATCTGGAAACCAATCAACAGAATCGGTTGAGGAGAGATTGCGCTGCACCAGGTTGGCAGTAGGTTGTTGGCCATAACCTCGTTGCTGGAATTGAGGGCAATGGGGAGCTGTATGGCCTAAATTCTGACACAGTTGACAGCGTGGATTCTGCCCCCTATTACGCTGCCAAGAGCCTTGCCTATTGTCACCGAAGGAGGAGTTTTGGAAGCTGCGGTGATCAGGTCTGGAGCCAGCAAATCGGTTGCCTCTGTTGTTGGACTGGTTGGGACGCCAGCCACCGTTGAAGCGGCCCCTACTACGGCCAAAATAGTCAAAAGTCTGGCGCTGTGCAACAAGAGCAGAAGATGGAATGCTGGGTGTGGGCAGCAGAGGAGCATGTATGGAAGCAGAAGATTTGTGAAGAAATTCATGTGTGAGGAGATGGCTGTGAAGATCTGCATATGATAAAGGTTCAGCCTTGGTAATAAGACTGGTAACTAAGTCTTTAAACTCTCCCCGAAGACCACGAAACACATATAAATTGAAATCTTCAAGTGAAACTGGCCGACCAGCAGCAGCCAATTCATCAAATAAGGCCTTCGCTTTTTGCATAAATTGAGTTACTGATTCATCACCCTGTCGAAGATCCTGAAGAGAGCCGTGAAGTTGCATAATACGAGAGTTGGAGGTGGAAGCGAGAGCTCGCTCAAGAGTGCCCTAAGCTGAACAAGAACTTTGACAACCAACAACAAGATGCAAAACTTCCATAGATAGGGAGGAAAGAAGAGCACTTAGAACATGTGTTGATGGACATGTGTTGGAGCCATCAACAAAACCAAAAACTCCTTGGCCTAGGAGATAAGGTAGCATTTGCATACGCCAATATAAATAATTGGTGTTTGTTAATTTGAGGGAGATGACTTGATGAGTGTGAGAAAGAGAGATAATGCTTACGGCAGTAGAGGCAGCAAACGTGGGCTGCAAGAGGAGGCGTTCACCAGCCATGGTAGAGGAGAATCCAGGCGGTGACGTAGTTGAGGAAAGCAGAGGAGGCGCTGCAAGAGAAGAGGGCTGCACTGTCGGAGAAGAAGAAAGTTGGACTGTTGGTGCTGTAGAATTTGAAGATGTATGTGGTGGTTGTTCCATTGAAAAAGGGAGGTTGGAGGCTATGAGAAAATTATGTTTAATTTATTTTAGGGTTTTGTAGCTCTGATACCAAGTTGAGAATAATAGAATGTGTTGGGTTATGCCTTAGCCAACCTTCCTATTTATATAGAGGCAGTAGAACACTGCAGTAACTGTAATGATTACAACATCTTATATTAGAATCCTATTCTGATATATACATGAGTAACTGTAATGATTACAACATCCTATATTAGAATTCTATTCTATAATATGCTCACACTGCTCATGTTTTCTTTTTTCTATTATATATTTATTCTTGATTTTACAAAAAAAAAAAAAAAAAAAGCTAGTGGATTGCAGACGAAGGAAGATGGCTCCTGCACTCTCTGATATCTTGAGAATCATGTCTAGCGTACTTGTGCTTATGTTACTAATGTTCTGCATGAGAGCAATTAACTTGGAGGCCCAAGTTGGGAGCCTTGCTCCTGATGAAGGTACATATATATATTTTTAATTTGGTTCAGATGAGCAGATTCTTTAATGTTTAGAGGAAGACATGCAGTTGTAATGCCTCGAATTGGAAATTAGATAGCATTTTAAGGCCTATGTTAATTTTTTTTTTTTATCAGAGTAAAAAGATTTCAGTCGTATATTAATTATTTAATTTGCTTATGATATAATTTATCGTATCAAATAATTATTTTAATTAAAAAAAATTCAACTTAATAATTTCAAAAATTATTTAAATTAACTCACTAACACATTCTCTTTTTTAAACTTCAATTTTTGTTTTTATATAACCGTTTATATTAATTCTCTAATGCATTCGTCTGTAGAAACAAAATACTTTGTCAATGTTAATAATAATAATAATAATAATAACAATATAAAAAATTAGTCGAGATGTGTTCAAATTATAAATTTACATTCTGTAATTGCTAATATAATAACTATTAGAGATTTACATGGCTATTAGTTTTAGGACTTGTGGGACTAGTCAATGTGTGCGCAAGTTGACCGGACATTCAAATTAATAATAAAAAAAATTAATTTAGTATTTTGGTGAAATAGTGTGGAGGACTGGAAAACCAACACACGGAAACTCATAGAGCCACCCAAGAGAGAGACTGGTAGGAATCCAACTTTGAAATGATATTCTTTATGATATTTCATTTTGAGAGATTATTCAATACAATTGGATTAATAAATATATTTTATAAAGATATTTAAAAATAAAAAATATTATGTCTGAAAATATAGCATCTCTTCTCTGTATCTTTTATTTTAAAAATTTAAAACTCATTGTAAAATTATTTCAGAATATATATATATATATATATATATTATATATATATAATATATATATATATGGTTTTATTGTTTCTGTTTCCATTATCACGAGATAATAATCAAATCATGTTGATATACCATCTTTTTAGGAAGCTACCTGTGTGAGGCTCGAATATGAAAACTTTTATATAAAGTGAGTCTCTTTTTCTCCGTTTCACACACAAATGAATACGTGAACGTAAAATTCTTCTTCCTTAGTTCGGATACTTCCTCTCTAATTTCCCGTGATATTTATTATTAAAAGAGTAATATAAATTTATTTTTTCTTTACCATATAATAAAAGAATTAAATAAAAAACAAATCTAAAAATAAAAATAAAATAAAATTAAAAATATCTAACACCCAATAAAATTCAATAGTATTAGGTTGACTCCTAACCCCACCTACCAGTGGTGTGCCTGCTGAAAGCATACAAGACAAGGTAAGAAAGACCCCACATCATGAAAGGTCGACTATAATAATGCATCTCCAGGCAGCCTACTAAATAACTCTTGAAGTGGATTGCAGACTAAGGAAGATGGCTCCTGCACTCTCTGATATCTTGAGAATCATGTCTAGCTTACTTGTGCTTATGTTACTAATGTTTTGCATGGGAGCAATTAACTTGGAGGCCCAAGATTTGAGCCTTGCTCCTGATGAAGGTACATACATACATACATACATATATTATATATATATATATATATATATATATATATATATATAATTTGATTTTCATACACTCTTCGATAACGCAGTCATCAAATGTGATTGTATTTCCGAATTCTGTAACCATGTTAGTAATGGCATCATGCAGTGATTTTCTTACAGAATTCTGTGTTTTCTGCAAACATTTCTTGGCAAGGCATTGTAGAAGCCACCAGCTAATCATCCCAGAATTAGACGTTGAGATTTAATTGTGATTTATGCAGTGGAAGCTCTACTTGAAGTAGCAGCACAACTGGGCAAAAAAGGCTGGAATCGCAATATGAAACTGTGCAATGATACAATTTTACCTCGAAAGCTAGAAGCTGACAATAAAGTTGTTTGCAATTGCTCAGTTCCTGGAGAACCGTGCCACGTTATTGGCATGTATATCTCTTCACACTTACCACTCCATGCTTTTATTTTCAATTTTTAATCTGAGGTCTGAAGGATTCTGACGGGCCCAGTCCAGGGAATTAACAAATTACTCACACTCATAATGCTTCATAATTTTGCTCGATTCTTTTTATTAAGTTATATACCAATATCATGTATTTTTTTTCTTGATTTCAACATTAAAATATGTTGGTAGTGACATTTTATATATTTTTTATGAATTTATTTTAATTTTATGATTTAAGTTGCAAGTTTAACAAATTAACTTGGATTTAGTTTTTTAAATTTTTTCTTATCTTTTTTAAATTTAATATTTTTTTTAATTGGGATTAGTCATTTTTTTTATTTAATTTCTATGAGGTTATCTCGATCTTATTACCTAGATCACGGGTTTGATAGGTAAATCTGAGTTAATTTGGTTTATTTTTTTAGTCATTTTTTAATTATTTTTTTTAATTTACTCTTCAACAACTGATTTTGTTTTTTAATTTTATCCTCCACTATTAGGCTTTTGAGAATCGAGTTTTTTTAGTTGTTTTCAATTTGATTTCCGTTGAGTTATTTCGGTCTAAATGATTTGGTTTTTTTTTTCTTCTTGATTCCAACTTTCAACATTAGATGTATTAGAAAAATAGATTTGTAATTTTTTATTTGCTTTTTTATGAAGTTATTTTGTCTCTTGTTCTAGGTTATAGGTTTAATAGATTTGCTCGGGTTAACTTATATTTTTTTTTTTAAATTGATTTTTTGTACAATTTTAACCTTCAACATCGGGTTCGTTAGAAATTGAACTTCATATTTTTTTTTTATTTTTTTTCTTTTGAGTTATCCCGATCTCATAACTCGAGTTTTGGTTTGGAGGTTGATCGTGGTTGACTTGGGTAGGTTGTTTTGTTTTTTTCTTTTCTATTTTATCATTTAACATTAAATTAATTTATTAGTAATTGATTTTTATAATTTATTTTGATTTTTTTTCTATAAGCTAACATAATTCTCGGTTACAACTTGACATGTTAACTAAGATCGATTCAATAAGTCATTTTCTTAATAGTTTTTAAAAAAACTAAAGGAGTTGATGGGTTGCATGTGTTATTGCAATGCAGATATCTCAAAAAGCAAGATCTTGACGGTACTCTCCCAAAGGCTATCGAGAAACTTCCACACCTTAAACATCTGTAAGCAGTGCTTCAAATTATTACGTTTCTACAGATTGAGCACCGTGAATTTGCATCGTATGATTCGGTTTTATTAGAACTTAATTTATCGGCTCTGCAGAGGTCTTTGGGCCAACTACCTGAGTGGCAATATACCACCTGAATGGGCTAATACCAAGCTGGAAACATTGTAAGAAAATTCTGCTTTCATGTTTTCTAGCCAAGGAATTGCTTACTCATAATTAATAGATTGTATAAACAACAGGTCTGTCGGCGTGAATCGGTTGACAGGAAAAATTCCTAGCTATCTGGGAAGGATTACCACACTTAGTTACCTGTATGCATTTTTCTACTAGTCAATTTCTTGTTTTTTTTTTCTTTTCATATTTAAATCTGTTCAATTGTTTAGTCAGGAGTAATCCTGAGAGTTGGCATTTATGCAGGAACATTCAGGACAATATGTTTTCCGGAACTGTTCCCCCTGAGCTTGGAGGCTTGGTTAACCTGAAGAATCTGTCAGTTCATTCAAGCTTTTGTATTAGAAATTAAGTCCTAACTGATTATTGAATGCTAAGTGTTTTTCTCCTTTTGTGATTGCAGAACTCTCAGTGGCAATTATCTCACTGGAGAGTTACCCCCGGCTCTCACTAATCTTACCGGATTGAAGGAACTGTAGGCTCTCATTTCTCGTGGTTATTGTGTATCATACTCATTAGTTGCAGTATTTGATATTACAGATGCATCTCTTTACTCTCCAAGTTTCTTGATTCTGTGTTTTCCGTTTGGCGAATGCAGAAGGCTTAGCGGCAATTACTTCACTGGAAGAATACCTGATTTTATTCAGAGCTGGAAACAACTTGATACATTGTATGTGCTAGTTTCTACCACAAGCTCTGAATCTCATCACTGAAGCAGAACCCTAATCCCCCTTTAATTTTGTATTAACAGAGAGATCCAAGCTGGTGGTTTCACTGGACCCATTCCTTTGAACATCTCTGTCTTGACTAATCTAACTGATCTGTAAGATACTTGTTTTAAATTTATGGTCGCAGTTACAACTTTTATCCCGAACATCTCACATTTTTATGCTGTCTAATATTGAGCAGAAAAATAAGTAACTTACTTGGAGATGCTTCAGAGTTTCCCAACCTAGAATCTATAGCAGGCATTAACTATCTGTGAGTTATTCTGGCAGCTGATACTCTCATACCAGGATCAATTTAATTTACAACACAGTATATATTTAGCTTACATGAAATTAATGTATATTGCAGGATGTTGAGCAACTGCAACTTGTCAGGAAATTTTCCCATATATTTGACCAGAATGGCAAAGCTGAAAATTTTGTAATTTACTCTATCCCTTGTATATCATCCATTCTGTCATTCATCTACATGAAGATTGAAGTGTGAATCTCATGGATACTTAGAGCTGCTGATTTTAGATTGCAGCTACATTATTATTTGTAAATAACTTCAAAATGCATTATGAACCATGGTCTTTACCCTTCCCCCCCCTTCTTTTCGAAAACAGGGATCTCAGTTTCAACAGATTAAATGGTTCACTTCCAACAAATTATGATGGCCTAAAAAGCTTGGAGAAAATGTAAGTATACTGTATTATATTACCTTCTGAAATTAATGTTTGCCATATGAAAGCATAATTATTAAACCTAAACCAGTCAGACAACTAGTCCAAGAAAATCCAGGACTCGGAGCATGACCAGGGCCAAGATTCTTGTTGAACCTATTCAACCTGGCCAAACCCTGTCCATACCTGATCGGGTCAATATCTTGTGAAAAGAATGGAACAAAATTA
This sequence comes from Populus alba, assembly GCF_005239225.2. Lineage (NCBI taxonomy): Eukaryota > Viridiplantae > Streptophyta > Magnoliopsida > Malpighiales > Salicaceae > Populus > Populus alba. The sequence goes on from NC_133302.1 coordinate 4,345,011, forward strand.
ATTTTTTTTAATAAAAACGTTGACCAGAGCTGATCCGATAGCTCAATCCTTTTTTCAAGTTATTCTCATGGTAGAGTACAGCAATTATGATGATAAACTTGTCCTCCAGACAGTTTTTTACAATGATAGCCTTGGGCAAATGTTCAACCAAATGACAATTTTTACTTTCTGCATAGGTATCTTACAAGGAACATGCTTACAGGGCCCATCCCAGATTGGATCGACAAAAGAGATACTCGCTAGTATGTTAGTTTTTTCTTAATTTCTGTATATAAATTATGATTTTTGAGATTTTTGTTTGTAATATATTTTCTTTTTACTCAATTAGAATTATTGAATATTTTATGCATTAACTCTCCCCTTAAAGACAGAAATGATCAACTTTAGGTAGGTTTAATAATTTAATTATTCAATATATTATTTTTATTGAATTATTGTTCGCCTTTATCTGAACATTCTCAACCCAAAAGCTTAATCATTGTCGCACGTGTGCGGCGGCGCGACGATCGTCCACCCCAACCCTTCATGAGGGTGTGGTATGTTGTCTATTTGGCATGGAAAATATGGTGAGACAAGGAGTTCTTTGTCTCTAAGCTAAAAATGGACTGGGAGTCGCCACCTAGTATTCTGGTTACTAGGAACCTTAACTGGTCTTTAGAGATCGGGTACGGAGACTGGTTGCGTAAAGGGAAGGTATTAGCACCCCAACTACGCCCTACCTAAGGTAGGCTGCATTGTTTTGTCTAATAAAATCTAAGTCATGTTGTGGTTTCCTATTGTCCAAAATATGCATTACATGTAATGTCATACCCCGGGTTCTAATGTTCAAACAAAAAAAAGAATTAAATATCTGGAATACGCATTACGTGTAATGTCATACCCCAGGTTTTATTGTCTAAAAAAAAAAGAATTAAATATCCGGAATATGCATTACGTGTAAAGTCATACCCCGGATACTAAGAGACAAACAAAATAAAATTTTTGTTGTTTTTGAAATATTGACCAATATTCTCTTGACTTTAATAAACTGGTTATTAAAGCCAAAATGCATGCTAAAACATTTTTTTGGTGTATGAAAAATACAATATGAATTTTTAGCTTTGAGACACTTGGCCGTATGCACAAAAACATTTTTTTCTTTTTTTTTTAATTTTTTTGTATTTTTGGAAGTTTTTTTTTTTTCGAAAACCGGGTATTTAAAAATCAGATTTTTGTATTTTTAACAACATAAAAAAAATACCACCAAATATTAATCAAAATGACATAAAAATTACATGGAAAAATAAAATGCTGAAAAAAAAATATTTTTTTTTAAATGGGCCGGATCAGGCCCAAATATATGGGCTGGGCCGAACCTGGCCCAAAGAATGGGTTAGCTACTGTGCACATAGTAACGGGGTTACTGTGTGCACAGTAACCAGAGAATTAATCTGCAGGTTACTGTGCACATGCACAGTAACCGTGAATTAATTAGCGAGTTACTGTGCACAGCACAGTAACTCGCTAATTAATCTTCATCTGCTGCAGAACGTAAACGTTCTGCACGCAGATGAAGCTCAACAAAAAAAAACGACGGGCAAGGCTACCTGGAGTGGTGGTGATGTTGGCAGCAACTGATGTGGCAGGGGTGACGGCGGCGGAACTAGCTGTTCGCGGTGGCCGGCGGTGCTGCTTTCCTCTCTCTCTCTCCTCTGTTTTACTCTCTTCTCTGCTTCTTCTTCTTCTTCGCTCTCTCTCCCTTCTCTTCTACTTTCTTCTCTCTCTCTCTCCCTTCTCTTCTCCTCTTCTTTCTTTGCTCTCCCTTCTCTTCCCCCTCTATTTATAGAGCCCGCGAGCATGTTTTTTCCATTGTGGAGCCAAGGAACAGGTCATGCGGCGGCTGGTCGGGCGCGGCTGTCCAGGCGTGCCTCCCTTAGTTTCGGCGGTGCGGTAGGTGGTCAGCCAATGTCTTCGGTCGGTGGGCTAGAGGGACCGGCGGTCGGTGGGCTTGAGGGACCGGCATCATTAAATATGCGTTCTTTTTCCTTCTTTGCTGCTGTATGTTTGGCGAGGAAGAAAGGGGAACAGTGCCGTTCAAAACGGCACTGTTTAGCCTTTCAATTTTTTATTTTATTTTATTATTTTTTTATGGGGACCCAAAAATGGGTTACAACAATCATGAACTTCAGGTTTCCCTTATCCTATAACAGATGCGTGTCTGTAGGTTTAATAATATGTCCTAGTCTTTGAAGAGCTATACTGATGAGAAGCTGGAAATCAGATTATCCTTCCCAGTTTCCAGATAGTTTTCAGTACAGCTGTGCATGAATGATCAAACTATCTCCAAGGTTTCATTTAGTTATTGTCCTTGAATAGAAAGGACAAATACAGTAGGGACAAAAATGTGTCTGGTTACAGTGACGAAGATGAAGATATAAAAATAAATTTGTATAGTTTTGGATTGAATTTTTATCTGTTAAAATCAGAAAAGACGTGAGGCGAGGACATGTCCTTTCTATCCCAACTGTCTTCATCTCTTCTGCATTGAGATATATAGCAACCAAAAGCTAACATGTGCATGCAATTTTCTAAAAAATTCGGAAATACTGGCTGAATGTTTAAGGAAGCTATCTTTGTATGCAGCGAAATCGATCTTTCTTACAACAATTTTACTTCGGAAGCAAAATGTAGAGACACACTGTAAGATTGATTTCATTTTCCTTGCCTTGCCTTTGATTTTGAAAGTCTGCTTCTTACATCACCATTCACTTCATGACCTACAAAACTTGACTCTTCTTGTCTTGCCAGAAATCTGTTCAAAAGTACTTGGGGAGGGAACTATTCGTAAGCTTCTACTTTGATAAATATCTAAAACATAGATCATTTTATTTTCTTCTTCTCTGTCATTTCTTTTAAATAAGCTGATGATTCTATCTGGCCAATCTTTCCAGGAAACCTGTTGAGTGCCTGAGTGCTTGTTCTGAAGGTACTCTTAAATTTGTAAAGCTATCCGCTTTTACATTTCACCTGGAAGTAGACAGAAAAATGATTTGCATCTCAGTCATAAACAACCTGTCAGCCTAGACTATATATTTATTTCTATATTCATTGGATCATAGCATCTCAGTCATAAACGCAATGGTCCTTTTACTCCATCATGGATCCTGTTGGGTATGCAACCAAAGTCCCACATTGGCTAGAAATGGGGAGGATCAAGGGTATATAAAGATGGACAAATATTTCCATTGGTATGAGGCCTTTTGGGGTATAACCCAAGAGCAAATCCATGAGGGCTTAGGCCCAAAGTGGACAATATCATATCAATGTGGAGATAAGTGGTGTCCATAGTCCCTACAAGTGGTATCAGAGCTTGTTATTGACAAAGAGGGTGTTTGATCCAAACTCAAAAATCACAGTTCACCAAACGTGTTTTTGAACATACCATCGTGTAGAGAAAACCCGGACGAATCCACTCGTGAAAACCCGGCGAAGAACCGACGTCCTGCATGCCCTCACGCGCCCGCACGCTCCAACGCTAGCACTGCCCACGCGCACCAACGCACCGTACGCGCGCCACGCTCCTTCTTCGCCCGGTTTCTGCAAAACGGGTCGGGTCTGACCCGCCACGCCAGCAAGTCGCACGGTCAACGTCCACGACACCTGCCACGTCGCCTGCACGTCATCCATCTGGGTTTTGATCCAGTGCACCTCAGACGGTAATCGTCTGACACGTGGCTACATCATCACCGTTGAAGGGTTCTAATCCGGTGCGACGCAGTAACTAATCGGCTGACACGTGGCCTAATCTGCACCGTTTATGAGGTTTGATCCGGTGCGACTGAGGGTCTAATCTGCTGACATGTGGCTTCATCAGAACCGCTACTGAGTTTTTATCCGGTGCGGCGCAGGCGGTACTCTGGCTGACACGCGGCTGCATCTGAACCGTACTTTAAAGCAAAATTTTGATTGCTAAAATCTGAGCCATCCGAAGTCCGATTGGGGTGATCTCAGTGTCATTTCCAAGGTTTTGGGTCGTTCTGGACACATCTGTAAGGTCAGATTGGGGAAATTCGAATCGGGGAATTCGTAAAAATGGCATATGAAATAAAGGCTGCTGGAATTGAAAAATTTGACGGAACAAATTTTGGATACTGGAAAATGCAAATTGAAGATTATTTATATGGGAAGAAACTTCATCTTCCCTTATTGGGAAGCAAACCAGAAAAGATGGAAGAAGAAGAATGGCAACTTCTTGATAGACAAGTTCTAGGCATTATCCGGCTATCGTTATCAAGAAGAGTTGCTCACAATGTTACGAAAGAAAAATCCACTGCAAAATTGATGGAAGCCTTGTCTGGGATGTATAAGAAGCCATCAGCAAATAATAAAGTGCACCTAATGAAAAAGTTGTTCAACTTGAAGATGGTCGAAAACACTTCTATGACACAACACCTCAACAACTTTAATACCATCAAAAATCAATTATCATCTGTTGCGATTGAGTTTGATGATGAGATTCGTGCACTCATCTTGCTAGCTTCACTTCCAAGCAGTTGGGAAGGCATGAGGACAGCCGTGAGCAATTCAGCTGGAAAATCCAAACTGAAGTATGATGACATTCGAGACTTGATTTTGGCTGAAGAAGTGCGAAGGAAAGACTCGGGTGAAAGTTCAAGCTCAGGATCAACTCTCAACATCAACACTCGAGGGAGGAGACACGATAGAGGCTCATCCAGAGGCAGATCAAAATCCAGATACAGAAGTAAAAGCAAGTTTGGATCCAGAAAGCAGGTTGAATGTTGGAATTGTGGCAAACCTGGTCATTTCAGTAGGAATTGCACAAAACCGAAGAAACCTGAAGCTGACTCTGCAAACGCTACCACAGATGAGGTACAAGATGCTTTAATTCTTGCTGTACAAAGTCAAATTGATGAGTGGATTCTTGATTCTGGTGCTTCATTCCACTGTACGCCACACAATGAAATGCTGCAAAATTATGTTGGAGGAGATCACGGTGTAGTCTATCTGGCCGATGGAACACCACTGAATATTGTGGGTATAGGAGATGTGCAAATCAAGACAATGAATGGATCTATATGGACCTTGCAGAATGTAAGGCATGTTCCTGAATTAAAGAAGAAGTTGATCTCTGTCGGACAACTTGATGATAGTGGTCATTCAATACTTTTTGCTGGAGGAATGTGGAAAGTATCAAAGGGAGCAATGGTTTTAGCTCGTGGAAAGAAAACCGGCACCCTGTATATGACCACAAGATTTGCAGACATCATTGCCTCAACTGAAGCAGAAAATCAAGCACAGTTATGGCATTGTAGACTTGGCCATATGAGTCAAAAGGGGATGAAGATACTTCAGTCGAAGGGAAAGCTGCCAGAGTTAAAAAATGTCGACCTAGACATTTGTGAAAGCTGTGTTCTTGGAAAGCAGAAGAAGGTCAGTTTCTTGAAGGTTGGCAGGACCTTAAGACCAAGAAAGCTAGAACTGGTACACACAGATTTATGGGGACCGTCTCCAGTAGCATCTCTTGGAGGTTCTCGGTATTATGTGAATTTCATTGATGACTTCAGCAGGAAGGTATGGGTCTACTTTCTGAAAAATAAATCTGATGTGTTTGAAACATTCAAGAAATGGAAGGCTATGGTTGAGACTGAATCAGGTCTAAAGTTGAAATGCTTGAGATCTGATAATGGAGGAGAATACATTGATGGAGGTTTCAAGGAGTATTGTGCTGTCAAGTGGTATCAGAGCCTTGCCCCGGAGTTAGCCATGATGGATGAATCCTCGAAATGCCGAACAAAAGGTGGTGGCCCCCCCCAAGCAAATCACGATGTAATCCGTGGATCAGCTCTATTGGATAGGCGGTGTGCTCCAGGTGCTTCACGAACGTGTCCTGGCTCCAACACGGTGAAGAGGAGTTGACCTAGAAAGAGCAAACTCTCAAATCAGGTAGTGCTCTCCGGATGCTTCATGGACGTGTCCTGACCCCAACACGGTTGACCCCAACACAATGAAGTGGAGAATGAAGAATCATGGTTGATAGAGAGAGTGGACAGATGAATGATCGTTTGAGGGGAGGCTCGGTGGTCCTTTGTTTGAGGGGAGGATTGTTGGATATGCAACCAAAGTCCCACATTGGCTAGAAATGGGGAGGATCAAGGGTATATAAAGATGGACAAATATCTCCATTGGTATGAGGCCTTTTGGGGTATAACCCAGGAGCAAATCCATGAGGGCTTAGGCCCAAAGTGGACAATATCATATCAATGTGGAGATAAGTGGTGTCCATAGTCCCTACAGATCCGACCACTAGTATTTCCATCCCAAGAGGAAGATGCTTTGCATCATCCACCTCCGGAAAGAAATCGAATTTAAGACCTTCAACTGGTGTAGGAATAAACTACCAGTTGATCCCAAAATCCTATACAAATGTTATTTTGTATAATTACACCTTCAACTGGTGTAGGACAAACTTATTCCTATATTCATTGTGGGCATTTACATTGTGGGTCCCACCACGATTTCCACTCTAGGAGGAAAAGGATGCTCCTGCATCCCAAAATCTTAATTGATTCTGTTCTGTTTGCTCCGATTTAGCGTACGGTCTGATCCTAACATTTCTTGTGTTATAATTTGTTTAATCATATCGGTGCCATAAACATTTTTATTTCTATATATAGAGCGATATTCAGTGCACATAAATTGTGGGGGACCAGAAGCCACCATTGGAAACACCGTCTACGGAGCAGATGATGAGCCAGGAGGTGCTGCAAAATATGTGTCCAAAAGAGAGGATTGGCAAACAAGTACCACAGGACATTTCTGGGATATTGATTCTTCCTTGGATAACTACATAGCACAAAACAAGTCCATGCTCAGAATGGACAACTCTGTATTGTACACAAATGCACGCTTCACGCCTTTGTCTCTCACATACCACGTTCGCTGTCTGGTAAATGGGAATTACACAATCAAGCTGCACTTTGCAGAGATAGTAATGAGGGATAACAGATCCTACTATAGTCTAGGAAGACGGATATTTGATGTTTATATTCAGGTATCTATTAATTAAAAGATCATAGATTCATTCCTTATGCAATAGGTGACAGCTTAATTGAAGAATTGTTCTCGCAGGACATTGTTGTGCTGAAGGATTTTGATATAGTGAAGGCAGCGGGAGGGGTGGATAAGGTATACATTCATAATTATACAGCACCTGTAACCAATGGAGCTTTAGAGATCCGCCTTCATTGGGCTGGGAAAGGAACCACAAGGTCTCCCACAAAAGGAACATATGGTCCTCTAATATCAGCCATTGATGTGGAATCTGGTAGGTTGACATATAATGGAATGGCATTGTAATCAAATAATAATTAGTACTGTGATCTGACAATACTTGCTCTTGCTGCAATTCTATTTCTGCCTAGACTTCAAGCCACCTGATAAAGGCAGGAGGAAGAGATTCATTGTCGCTGGAGCTGTGGTTTTGCCATTATTCCTCATTCTCGTATTTCTATCCACTCTTTGGTGGAAAGGTCATTTGGGAGGAAGGAAATCGAGGGATCGAGGTACAGCTGATACATTTATTTGATTTTGCAAATTCTAGTGAGGAATCCAGTAACTAAAATAACACGGCAATAAACAATTTTCTTCATCTTATTTGCTGTATGTCTATCCATTAATGCATACATTTGTCAAAGAATTATCTCAATACAAAGGTTTATGCTGCTTGGCGAAGCTAAAGGAATGGTTTTATATTACTCTCTAACAATGGCTTTTTCAATGGGAATTATCAATCTCAATGCTGTTTACTTGTAGGACTGCAAAAACCATCTGTGTTCTTCCTTTGATGAATCATTCATGCAGAACAACTAATAAATACATATCCTCTTTGTTCCTTGGGAAGAACTTGTCGGGTTAGATCTGCATACTGGTATCTTCACCTTCAGACAAATCAAAGCTGCAACAAATGACTTTGATCCAGCAAACAAATGACCATATGCAACAGATCAAGCAACAGATCCTCACCACAGCTTAGCGTTTCCAACCGTTGCCAATCCTTCCATTTACTGTTGATATTATTCTCCTAGAATTATAGCAAATGACCATATGCAAATCCTTCCATTTATTGCAGATATTATTCCCCCGAATTATAGCAAATGTCCATATGTATTCACGGCCAAAAAGTAGACTCCTCTCGTGTATATATTTTACTAAGTACTGTAATGCAAAGTGTGAGTTTTTCTATCAAATTGTGAGCAATTGTCTTGATCTTTCATGGTATCAAAGCCTTGATGACCAAGTGGTTACGAGTTCGAATCTCACAACCCTTATTTATTTGGTAAAAATTAAGCACAAGGTAATGTGGTTCTGTGTAAGTTTCAAGCCCAAATGGCTTTCACTTGAGGGGGTATGTTAGAGAATAATATAAATCATATCCTAGGACCTTACCTAAAAGCTTAAGTTATTGAATTGAGATGGTTCTCTAACAATGAGCATGTAAAGCACCGCAGAGGTGATAGGCATGCATAATAAAACTTGAACCCTAGTTCAGAGAGAGAAAGGGAGCAAGTCCCTTCCACCCATACAATAGTTGATTCAGTTGCTCAATATTTATGTTTATTACTAAACGTACGTTCTAATTGATTAATTCTATGTGATTGGATTTTATGTGTGGTCTTGAGCCCTCAAAGCCCCTTAGATAGCCTTCCATCCTTCATTTGCATCATATGGTGGGATGATGATATTAGTGTCTCTTCCATCTAATAAGTTAATTTATTCAATACCAATTAATATATGGTATAACAAAAAGAAAGAAATGTATTTCATAAATCCTAAAATCATATCTAAATTATAAAAAAAAATTATAATTTTTAAAATTTTAAAAGTTAATAATTATTAAATATTCAATTTTTTTTCTAAAAATAAACTAAATAACCCTATTTATACTAGTCATTAACCTAAATACTCTATTAAATAATTAATTTAATATAATAATTTAAACTATTAAATAAAATTCTAAATTATAATTTATAGCAATGAACTATGAATGTCGTGCATCTAAATCCCAAGAGAACCCCTAATGAATAATTGCCCAGCGTAGATCACTAGTAGATTTGAATGGGTAATATAGTATAAAAATTATCAAAATACAAAACAGAAAAAACTGTCATGGATCACTGATCGCCAGCCATATAGCCCCACCATTGTCAGCCTTCATAGTGAAAGCACCACACACAGAATTTCGCGGCAGGCCACTTATTAATTAAGGAATACTCTAAAAGGCCTGGAAAGTATCTCACGCCTTTTACTTTTCCAATTTTTAATATATTTATTTATTAATATATTATATTATTATAATTATTATATTATTATATTATATTATATTATATAACTGTTTTTTTCTTTTTTATGTTTTTAATTTTTGTTTGTTTTTTTAATGATTTATTTTTTATTTTTTTTAATTAATCTATTTAATTATTTTACTTTTATGACACGACCTTATAGTCAGATCTACATCCAATATTCTTGAATCCAGTATTGCCAGTCAGGTTCATTTAAACTTGGGTCATGCAAGTTTAATATTATTATTAATATTATAAATATTATTTTTAAGTCAGATATTGTAGTCAAACCCAAGATTCTTAGATATAGCTTTAAAAAAAATCTAAAATTTTTAAATTTTAGTTTTTTTTTTATTTTTTATAAAAAAAATAACCTACAATTAAGAAATATACAATGCATGCTATTGGATATCTTCAGATAAGCTTTTTCAGAAAATGAATATTTGAGGTAAGCTCGTGATGCATGTATGTGGCAGAGAAAGGGATTATCAAGTACTGCGATCGACATGGTAAAGCAAGTGGTGATCATAACATATATAATAATCTCATCCGCAAGGACAATAATTCTCCGTAACGTGTTAGCCAGGGCTATAATAATTGTAATGACAAGATCATATAACAACAAAGTTCCTACTGTTAGCAAACAAAGCATTCATTTCACACGGTTTGCGTTCATGGCTCAGTGTACTAAAAGTTCCTACTGTTAGCAAACAAAGCATTCATTTCACACGGTTAATACTAAAACAAATAACATTTTAATTTGACATGGCATGATACCGCTAAACTCAAGATAATTTCAGTAAATTTATTTTAATTCAATTACATAATTACAAGTATAATGTTTTTTTTTTTTTAAATTATCCTTTTTTAATTCTTAAATCATAGCTAATTTAGATTTTTTTAAAAAAATCAAATTGGATTTGATCTATTCCATCTAGTCATCGATACATTGCTAAATTAAATGATTTATACTAAATTAAGTATTACTTGTTTTAGAGTATATCTAAAAATATAGTAGTTATTGCTTTTTAAAATATTTTTTATCTAAAAATATATTAAAATAATAATTTTTTTTATTTTTAAAAAATTAATTTTTATATTAGCATATTAAAATAATATAAAAAATAATTTTAAATAAAAAAATCTAATTTTCATGAAACGTTATTTGTAATGTAATTCTAAACAGCCTATTTATTTTTTAGTTTCAAAAGTATTTTTTTAAAAAAATAATTTTTTTTATTTTTTTAATTAAAATTAATTTATTTTTAGTATATTTAAATTATTTTGATACGTTAATGTTAAAATAAATTTTAAAAAATAAAAAATATTTTTAAAATATTTTTAAAATAAAAATTAAAAAATAGCTGGGAAGCTTTAATTTCAAAACTAGAGCAAAACGCCAAGGTAAGCTAGCTGCCATGTTGACTCTCAGAGTCAAGATTAGACTAATGACAATGACCAAAAGCTCCGCCCAGGGGCTACTAACTAGTTAAATGTCCTCAAGTCATTTCCATTTTCTGAGTCTTTGGACAGTCTATGAAAGTTTCTGATATTTACTTGTAGAGAGTTCAAAGTTGTTTACTTATAGAGAAAGAACATTGTGGCTACAGTTCTGATATTTTGAGGATGACATTCATCTTACATATGCTGATGATACTAATGTTTTGCATGGGAGCAATCAAGCTGGAGGCAGAAGCCGGGCTTCTTGCTCCAGATGAAGGTACCATGTGTATGTTTAATTTGGTAAAGATACCTTTCAATTTTTTACCACCCCAAGATTTGAAGCTGTATTTCTTTTTTTTTGGCAGTGAATGCTTTGCTTGAAATAGCAACGCAAGTGGGGAAAAAAGACTGGAATAATAAGGTGGATCCTTGCAGCAATGAGACAAGCTGGGTAACACCACCTTCATCTCAAAGGCCAATGTTTGATAATAAAGTTGTCTGCAATTGCTCATTTGGGGGTGTGTGCCACATTGTTTCCATGTACGTTTCAACTTCTCTTAATAGTCCATGCTTGTTTTGTTTATGTTTGAGTGCAGTGGCGGAGCCAGGATTTTTTAAATGAAGGGGCAAACTATTAACAAATATTTGATATTATATGTTATATATAGAAATTAATTTGAAATATATGTACCAACTCAAAGTCAAGCAAAATTAATTTAAGAATACTTTTAAAATAAAAAAAACGTACATTATAATTGTTTTCTTCGATATTTTTATATTTTAAAACTGCTTCATAATGATTTTATTTTTAATCTGATTAAAAAATATATTTCTCAATATATACAACAAATTTTCATTTATCTATTTCTAAATCTTCTAAGGACTAGAAAAGTTCTTGGCAACAATTCTATACTGATATATGGTACATAACATCTAAAATCATAGCTTAAAAGGATTGTCACAAATTGATGTTGTTTTTGATGACTTGTTGTTTTGTACAAGTGGATTAAACATAAAATATTAAATGTTTTTTTTAATTTATTTATTATGTCCCTAATTTTTTTTGTCCTGTACTTCATTTTTAATTATTAGTAAATTCATTATCATCATTTTCATATGAAATTCATAACAAAATACTTATCAATTCATCAAAACTCATTTCAATTTATATCCATTAGCATATAATATTACCTATACACATATTAATTCAACAAACCCATAAATTATTATAAACCCTAACATTTTCAATAACTAATTTTTAGAGATGTAGACCCAGTATTTTTGGAATTTTCATATCTGGCTGACCTATCAGAGAGAGATGAAGTCTATAACAAAAAAATAATTGCTAGACAAGCCAACTCTTTTCTCAAACCCATCAGCTGCCTCATTCTATACCTATATATATATATATATATATATATCTTAGACCATACATAGAATTTTTGTCCCAAAATCCTCTATTAAAAACGGAAAAGAGAAGGAATTTCCTTCCTGGATCTGATTTTGAAAGGTGAGGGCTGGGAGGGGGGGCAATTGCCCCCTCTTGCCCTTACGTGGCTCCGCCACTGTTTGAGTGAATGTTTTCCCTTTTTAATTGATTAAATTTTTAGCATTTTTGTTTGAAAATGAGGAACAAGAAGGTATCTTTATATATCAATAGTGTTGTTAATAGCTGAATTTTTAATGCTAGCAATGTCCGTTTTCTTGGAATTTTTCCAAAGTTATGATGGTATTGAGCTACAAGGTCAAAACCCTTGAGAGTTAGTGTGTAAAAGTATCTGAAATTATTGGTTTAGTTCACTTTTGAGAAGTTCATGCTTTAGTATTGCTAGATGTCAAAAGATTTTTCAGGTCTGTGGTCCATTATTTTGTATTTTCTTTCTTTACGAAAGGTGATTTTTTATATTTGAAGTTTGGATTTTTTACTTTTTAATGAGGAATTGATGGGTCCAAGTGTTCTTGTGAAGCAGATTTCTCAAAGGGCAGGATCTTGCTGGCAGTCTCCCGAAATCTATTGTGAAACTACCTTACCTTACGCATCTGTAAGTAGTGTTTTTAAATTTTAGCAATTATGAATTTTGAACATATTATTCAATTCAATTAGAGATTCTATATACGTTGCAGCGATCTGTGGGCGAACTACCTGAGTGGTAACATACCACCAGAGTGGGCTAATACGAAGCTGGAAATATTGTAAGAAAACACTACATTTTCTTAAGTTTCTAGCCAATGAATTGCTTACTCTTACTGTATTAATAGGTTGCATACGCTGCAGGTCTATTGCTGTTAACCGCTTAACCGGACCAATTCCTAGCTATCTGGGAAAGATTATCACACTTAGATACTTGTATGTGTTTTGTATTTGTCATTCTATCGTTCTTTTTTATCCTAAAGCTGTTCAAATGTTTAGACAATTCCAATACTGACGGTTCACACTCATGCAGGAGCATTCAAAATAATATGTTTTCTGGAATAGTTCCCCCTGAGCTTGGAAACTTGGTTAACCTGGAGAATATGTCAGTTTGTTCAGTCTTTTATCTTGGAGATACATATCTGGTTATTGAATGCTAAATTTCATGTGGCGAATACCATTAGAGAAAGCTGACATTAAATTTTTCTCTCATTTGTAATTGCAGCAGTCTTAGTGCCAACAATTTGACTGGAGAGCTACCCCTGGCTCTCTCTAATTTGACGAAATTAAAGGAGCTGTAGGTTCTTATAACTTGTATAGTTATGTTATGTTATTGGATATAGAATTTGATACCAGAGAAGCATCTCTTGAGTCTCTAAATTCTTGACTGTCTTTGTGTTGGGTAAGTGCAGTAGGCTTAGCAGTAATAACTTCATTGGAAGAATACCGGATTTTATTCAAAGCTGGAAACTGCTTGATATATTGTATGTGCTTCTTTTCCACCACAAATATTCAATCTTATCACTGCAGCTCTAGAAGCAGAACCTTAATCGACTTTTTTATTTTACATTAACAGAGAGATCCAGGCCGGTGGTTTCTCAGGGCCCATTCCTTTAAACATTTCTCTCTTGAACAGTCTAACTAAGCTGTAAGCTGTGTTCCTTGGTCATAGTTAATGAAAAATCATCAACTATAAAAACATGAAAGTCTCACATTTATTTATGGTTGATGTTTTCCAGAAGAATCAGTGACTTACTTGGAGATGGTTCAGAGTTTCCAAACCTAGAATCTATGCAAAACATGACCTATTTGTGAGTTATTCTCTCTGTTGATGTTCTCATATCAGGATATTTACAATGCAGTATTAGCTTACATGAATTAAATGTATGCTGCAGGATGTTAAGCACCTGCAACTTGTCAGGATCTTTTCCCAGATACTTGACTGAAATGAAACAACTGAAAGTTTTGTAATCTTCATTATCTCTCATGCTTAATTTTTCATTCATCTACATCAAGATTGAAATGTGAATTTCACGCATACTTAGAGCTGCCGACCTTAGATTGCTAATTTAGTTATTATTTGTACTTTTTTCTGAACTTCCATAACGTAGAATTAAGAACAATATGCACTTCTTGTTTTGGTTGCAGGGATCTCAGTTTCAACAGATTGAAAGGAGATCTTCCAACAGATTATGATGACCTAATAAGGTTGGAGAAAATGTAAGTATTCTAGATTCATGAGGATGGCTAGCTACTGTGTCTTATGGTGCATGAGCAGCCTCCACTGTGCTGTAAACAGCATATAAGTAGTCATATGATAAGCTTATTGTCCCAAGCCATCATCTAAGCTTCAAAATTTTGTCTAGTCTGGGGACAGGATTTGGCTATAGTAATCATGGTTAGATGCTCAACCGAATGATAATTTTTTATTATTGCATAGTTATGTTACAGGGAACATGCTTTCTGGACCCATCCCGCCCTGGATCCAGAGTAGAAATACTCGCTAGTAAGTTATTTTTCTTAATTTCTATATGAATTACGTTAGAAATTTCATAATGTATTTATTATTCTTTCCTAGGAAATTTGTATCTTTATGAACATAATTTTAATGCATACATATTATATTGAGAATTATGCTTAGTCCATCTTCTCTCCCTTGTCATACGAATGACTGAAATGATCAACTTTTACTGGCACTTCCAGTTTTTCCTTGTCTGTGAGAGCATAAAAAAAAAGAAGAGATTTAGGCCATTATTTATATAATTTTGTAGGATTAATCTGTCTGTGGCCATAAAAGTAATCCTAGCTTTTGAAGAACTATACTGATGGGCAACTGATAAACAGACAATCATTCCCATAATTTATTGATTTCAGTACAGATATGTATGGATAAACAAACTATTTCCAATTGCAATATCTTTCAAGTTACTATCTATAACTTTGTAATAAAAATTCTAAAAATCTGTGCAAAGTTGTCTCAATGTTGAAAGAAGCTATCTTTGCATGCAGTGAATTTGATCTTTCTTACAACAATTTCACTGAAATCCCTACGCCAACTAATTGTAAAGAAACACTGTAAGATTGACTTCCTTTTGCTTGTCTTTCCTTTAATTGAGCTTGCTGTTTATATGCTTTCACTTCATTACTTATAAATAACTTCTGAGTTGGTTCTCCAGAAATTTGTTCAAAAGTTCTTGGGGAGGGAACTACTCGTAAGCTTCTACTTCATTAAACTCTTAAGACAGATATCTTTTCATTTTCTTCTCCTTTTCACTTCATTTTTTAAGATAAGCTGATGGTTCTCTCTCACCAATCTGTCCAGGAAGCCTGTCGAGTGCCTCAGTGATTATTGTTCAAAAGGTACTCATGCTTCTGCATCAAATTTATGATACATGTGCTCCTCTTGTTTTGTACTTATGTTCATAGGAATTAGAGTTTGCAAGAGTTCTGATATTGTTAAAACTCTTCAATATTAAGACCAATGATTTGTTAGAGTTTTGGTGCTGTTAGGATATAGTTAGTTGACTAGTTTTCTTCATAATTAGATTAAGATACAAGTCTTAGATTGGTAGGATTTATAAGACCATTTAAAGCCACCTTGAATATTCAGAAATAAGAAGAACAAGAAGAAGAGAAAATGTTAGCTGCTGTTTTTTCCTTGGAGTTAAAACTAATGCGAGTTTCTTGTTCAGCATCTATGAGGTTTTATATTCAGTTGGATGTGCCAAAGTAAGTGAAATTTATCTCTTGTTTTCCAAATGCTCATATTGATGACAGTAAACATTTTGACAATTCCGTATAGATCAATACTCGGTGCACATAAATTGTGGTGGATCAGAAACCACCGTTGGAAATACCATCTATGAAGCAGATGATGAGCCAGGAGGCGCAACAAAATTTGTACCCAAAAGAGAGGTTTGGCAAATAAGTACCACAGGACATGTCTGGGATGTTAAACCTTCCGAAGACGACTACATAGCACAAAATATGTCCATACTAAGAATGAACAACTCTCAACTGTACACAAAAGCTCGCCTCACTCCTTTGTCTCTCACATACCACGTGCGTTGTCTTGTTAATGGGAATTACGATGTGAAGCTTCACTTTGCTGAAATAGTAATGAGGAACAACAGATCCTTCTATAGTCTTGGAAGACGGATATTTGATGTTTATATTCAGGTATTAAAGATCACATATTAATTCCTTATTTAATTGGAAATGAATTGACTGAAGAATTGTTCTTGCAGGACAGAATTGTGTTGAAGGATTTTGATATTGAAAAGGCAGCCCAAGGGGTAGATAAGGTATACATTCATAATTCTACAACGAAAGTTACAGATACAGCTTTAGAGATCCGCCTTCATTGGGCTGGGAAAGGGACAACAACGTCACCGAAAATTGGAATATACGGTCCACTAATATCTGTTGAATAAACTCAATCCAGAAGCTCCCAGATGGTCAAGGAAGGCAACCAGCCACCAGCCACCGACCACCGACCAGCCGCCAGCCACCAGCCGCAGCCGCCAGCCGCCTCCACACCCACAGCCGCCAGCCGCCTTCACACTTGAAGAAAGTTTGAATTTTCGTATTCTGTTTTTGTGTATAAATAGAGTGCCCAGCTTATGTTATATGTGTGGAGAGAATTGAGAGCAACACTAGTAAGAGAAAGAGAGAGAGAGGGCGTGTAATTGTTAAGCTTTTGTGTTGTAATTGTAAGCTTCGGTTTTGTGTAATAAAACAGTGTGTTTTATCCCCTCTGAGTGTCTCAAAGCCACCACCAGTGGTTTCTCCCACCAACAATTGGTATCAGAGCCCCGTTCATCGGAAAACAGAAGAGTTTTGGGGTATATCCGAATTTTCAAAATTGTCAAAAACAAGTTTTGATCATTCCAAAGTGTAGAGCTTATCAAGACAAACTCACTGCCGCAAAAATCAGCCAAATCGGAGTTCGGGGTAGCCCACACGCGCCTCCTGAATATTCAGCCAGATCGCCCACGCGCATCCCACGCGCCCCGAGGTTGAAGACGACTGAGCCACACGCGCGCCATATTTGAGCCGCGCCGAGCCGTATAAGCCGTGTCCTAGCCGAGCCACAAGCCGAGTCCAGCCGAGCCACAAGCCGAGCCGTATATCGCGCCGAGCCGAGCCGTGTTCCAGCCTTAGCCGAGCCGAAGGCATATTCCCAGAATATTCCCGGTTCAACCCAGCGAACCGCCCCCGTACAGAATTGGTTTTTGGACCGGTTCACCCATTTTTTGAACCGATTTCAACAAAGTCAGACCGGTTCCCTACTATTTGGACCATTCCGGATCGATCTACAGTGTCCGTTGTTCCAAATTCGGCTTCCAAAGAGGTGATATAGTCATTCCAAGAACAAAATGACTACAGAAGGTACACATACACTCATCCCTAAGCTGACCAAAGACAACTATGATAGTTGGTGCATCAGATTGAAGGCATTTCTTGGGTCACAAGAGTGTTTGGATATTGTACAAACTGGTTATGATGAACCAGAGTCCAAAGAAAGAGAAGATGCTTTACAAGAGGCACAGAAGCAAGCCTTGAAAGTCAACAGAAAGAAGGACAACAAAGCCAAGACCATCATCTACCAAGGTCTTGATGAAGATACGTTCGAGATCATAGCTTCCGCTGAAACGTCACATGATATATGGGAGGCTCTCCAACAGAAATACAAAGGTGCTGACAGAATCAAGAAGATTCGTCTTCAATCTTTGCGAGGAGAATTTGAGTTATTGCAAATGAAGTCCTCGGAGTCTATTTCTGATTATCACACAAGGATTATGGTAATAGTCAACCAGATGAGGAGAAATGGAGAAGCCATCATCGATGCTCGAATTACTGAGAAAATTTTGAGATCCCTAGATCCAAAATTTGATTTTGTTGTTGTCGCAATTGAAGAGTCCAAAGATGTGGACAAGTTGACGGTTGATGAGCTTATGAGTTCTTTGCAAGCTCATGAGCAGAAGATTGTAAAGCGAAACGGAGATAAGTCAATTGAGCATGCCTTACAAGCAAAGTTGTCTCTCAAGGACAGATATGAGCAAGGGGAGACTTCATCAAGTGGTTACACCACTCAAGGAGGAAGTCAACAATCCAGAGGAGGATTCCAGCAATTCCAAGGAAGAGGTTCTTGGAATACAAGTTTTAGAGGAAGAGGTGGCAGAAACACCACCAGAGGAGGCCAAGGACAACAAGCATTCACTCCCAGAGGAAGAGGAGGCGGTTACAATAACCGTGACAAGAGGAATATCAAATGTTATAGTTGCAATCAATTTGGGCACTATAGCACTGAATGCAGAAGAAAAGCTCCGTTGGAGATACGTGAGCAAGCCAACTATGTAGAGAAGGATGACAGAGAAGAAACTGCATTTCTTGTCCAACAAGGACTTGATAAGAAAAAGGAGGACATATGGTATCTAGATACTGGAGCCAGCAATCACATGTGCGGCTACCGAGAGTTATTTAGTAATCTAGATGAGACCAAGCAAGGTCTAGTTACTTTTGGAGATACCACAAAGGTTCCATTCAAAGGTAAAGGCAACATCCCAGTCAAGATGAAGAATGGCGATTCCAGTTACATCGCCGATGTCTATTATGTCCCAGCCATAAAACAGAACCTACTCAGCTTAGGTCAACTTTTGGAGAGAGGCTATACTTTTTACTCGGAGAATTGTCATCTGGCAATTAGAGACAACAATTGGAGATTAATGGCCTACGTGAAAATGTCCAAGAACAGGATGTTTCCTTTGAACATCCAGTATGATGCAGCAAGGTGTTTGAGCGCCATCACCAACAGTGAAGAATGGCTTTGGCACCTGAGGCTTGGACATCTGAATTTCACGAGTTTGAAGATGCTAGCAAGCAAGAAGATGGTCAAAGGTTTGCCTCACATTGATCATCCAGATGAAGTCTGTGAGAGTTGTGTCCTCAGCAAACATCACAGATCCAGTTTTGCTAAAGAAGTCAACTGGAGAGCAAAGAGGCCACTGGAGTTAGTACACACAGATGTGTGTGGCCCAATTACGCCTATGTCGACTGGACAAAATAGGTACTTCCTCACTTTTACTGATGATTTTAGTAGAAAGACGTGGATATACTTTCTGAAGAGGAAGTCAGAAGTATTCAATTGTTTTAAAGATTTTAAAGCAATTGTGGAGAAGCAAACTGGTTATACGATCAGAACAGTGAGATCTGATCAAGGAGGAGAATATACAGCAAATGACTTTGAAGCCTTCTGTACACAACAAGGCATCAGACATCAGACGACACCAGCTTATACACCACAGCTGAATGGTGTAGCAGAAAGGAAGAATCGCACGATTCTTGACATGGCCAGAAGTTTGCTCAAAGCAAAGAAGCTGCCCAAGCAATACTGGGCTGAAGCTGTGTCATGTGCAGTGTATCTATTGAATCGCTGCCCAACCAGAAGTTTGCAAGGAGTCACTCCAGAAGAAGCATGGAGTGGTCACAAACCAAGTGTTACTCATCTACGAGTCTTTGGTTGTGTGGCATATGCAAAGATCCCAGATGCAAGAAGGAAAAAGCTCGATGATAAGAGCGAGAAATGCATCTTTGTGGGATATGGTGAAAGAAGGATGGGATACAGACTGTATAATCCCATCACAAAGAAGGTGATTACGAGTAGAGATGTTATCTTTGAAGAAGATAAATCTTGGCAACGGAATGGTGATGACCAAGAAGCAATCAAATGGATCAATCTTGATTTGATCCTTGAAGGTGAAGAAGTACCAACAGTACTTGTCGAAGAACCGATTGTACCTGCAGAAGAACTGATTGTGCCAGCAGCTGAACCACAAAGTCCGGTGTTTATACCAGCAGCTGAACCACAAAGTCCGGTACACAGTTTCCCTGTATTCAACAGGAGGAACACACCAGGAGCATCATCATCAACACCACCATCAGCATCCTCGTCAGAAGGACCAAGAAGGATGCGGAATCTTGAAGAGTTGTACGATACCACTCAGGTTATGGAAGATACAACTCTATTTTGTTTCCATGCAGATAAGGACCCACCAGAAAAGAAGAAAGCAATAGGTGTCAAAAGGGTCTACAAGCAGAAAGAAGGCATTGAAAGGAGAAGTGTTCATGCTTGGCATGACATCCCTCGATTGAGTTTAAAGGGGAGATTTGTTGAATAAACTCAATCCAGAAGCTCCCAGATGGTCAAGGAAGGCAACCAGCCACCAGCCACCGACCACCGACCAGCCGCCAGCCACCAGCCGCAGCCGCCAGCCGCCTCCACACCCACAGCCGCCAGCCGCCTTCACACTTGAAGAAAGTTTGAATTTTCGTATTCTGTTTTTGTGTATAAATAGAGTGCCCAGTTTATGTTATATGTGTGGAGAGAATTGAGAGGAACACTAGAAAGAGAAAGAAGAGAGAGAGGGCGTGTATTAAGCTTTTGATTTGTGTAATTGTAAGCTTCGGTTTTGTGTAATAAAACAGTGTGTTTTATCCCCTCTGAGTGTCTCAAAGCCACCACCAGTGGTTTCTCCCACCAACAATATCGGCCATTGATATAGAATCAGGTAAGTCATACCTCTTATATTGTAAATTTTAATATAATATTCAATACTACATGGAGCATGTTGGCATGTAATGAAGTGGCATAGTAGTGAATAACTCTACAATCTAACATTAATTGCTTTTACTGTTCCTATTTCTACATAGAATTCAAGCCTCCTACGAAAGGCAAGAGGAAGAAGCTCATTGTGGGTGGGTCTGTGGTTTCGCTGTTGTTCCTCATTTTCATACTCGTATCTGTGCTTTGGTGGAAAGGTTATCTGGGAGGAAGGAAATCAAGGGATCAAGGTACTGTTATGAACATTAGTTTGATTTGTGAATTCTAGTGTGCCTGTTAACACATACTTTCAACAATGAGAATTCCCAACCTCAAGACTGTACTCTATGATTGTGAAAAGCACATGTTTTCTTCCCTTTCACAGTGAAGATTATGTGAAATTGTTTGTTCATGATATAATGGTTTTTTGTTGCATGCTTGTCTTTTTCAACTTGGAATATGGCTCATGTTAAGCTGTTAGGGAAGAGAAGTTGGCACATCTAAGATCTGAACTGTATCATTTTAGTCTCATACCGTCATACAAATATGGTGTAAGGCTGAGGTCTTTTCACCATAAGTGGCATGTTTTTTACAAGTTAGTTTTTTGCTTATGAATCATTTGTGTGGCACAACTTATCCTCCTTGTTCCTTGGGCAGAACTTGTTGGGCTAGATCTGCTAACTGGTATCTTTACCTTCAAACAAATCAAAGCTGCAACAAATGACTTTGATCCAGCAAACAAGCTTGGAGAAGGTGGTTTTGGTGCTGTCTACAAAGTAATGACAGCCTTGACTTTGATCTAGCTGCTAATCGATTACTTTCTTTTTCCTACAATTCCATACCATGGAAGATTGACCTAAATGAATCCATTTCCTCATTTATCTAAAATGATTCTCATTCTAGGGAGTACTATCAGATGGTACTATAATTGCGGTTAAGCAGCTGTCAGCAAAATCAAAGCAAGGAAATCGTGAATTTGTGAACGAAATAGGCATGATTTCTGCTTTGCAACACCCAAATCTTGTTAGATTGTATGGATGTTGCATCAATGGGAAGGAACTACTACTGGTTTATGAATACATGGAAAACAATAGCCTTGCACATGTTTTGTACGGTAGGCTATGCTCATTTCCTTGAAGTATTAGCTTTTATAAATTGATTTAAGAAACAAAAGGACATTGAATGGCATATAGAAAGAATTAAGGTAAAAAATTTGATTGGTTGGGCTGTGCATACTGATTACAGGCAAAAAGGAGGGCCAACTAAATCTAGACTGGCCTACAAGGCAGAGGATTTGTGTTGATATAGCAAAAGGTCTAGCTTTCCTGCACGAGGAGTCCACACTCAAAATTGTTCACAGAGACATAAAAACTACCAATGTTCTCCTTGACGGGAACATGAATGCCAAAATATCTGATTTTGGCATGGCAAAGCTTGACGAGGAGGACAACACCCATATCTCCACCAGAGTTGCTGGAACAATGTGAGTTTCTGTTATCTCATTTCCTATCCAGCTAGCCTTTTCACATAGTCTTAGAAGTGCTGCAGCCATTCTTTTTCAAGTCATTCGGTTAAACAAAACTGATATGTGACTGCTCCTGTAGACCAATTATAATACAATAATTATGATATAGATGGGTATAATTCCTGAAAAGTTAGTACCATTACAAGTGAGTTGCTCCAAATTTAGCATTGTTTACTGTTTTTGCTAAGGTTGTGGTGTTATTCTTTCTGTTCAGGGGATACATGGCACCAGAATATGCTTTATATGGTCGCTTGACCTACAAGGCAGATGTTTACAGTTTCGGTATTGTCGCACTGGAAATTGTTGCTGGGATGAGCATCATGAGCTTCCAACATAATGAAAGTTTCGTAAGCGTCCCAGATTGGGTAAGTTGTGTCATATCCATTTACTCTCCTTGCAGGCAACTTAAGCTCCAAAGCAGACTAGGTCTGACATCTTCGAAGACAGAATACTTCTGAGAACCACCTTAACATTAATTCACTGCTAAAGTTGTCTCATCTAATCAAGAACGGACTCCTCGAACATGAGACAGTAAAACAGCTACATGTCTGTTTACTTTTGCCTTGTGGTTTATTTCAGGCGCGGAGTTTACAACAAAATGGAGACATAATGGAGCTTGTTGATCCAAGATTAGGGTCTGCCTTCAAGAAGAAAGAAGCAGCTAGGATGATTAAAGTAGCACTGCTATGCACAATTCAATCTCCCGCACTTAGACCTACAATGTCTGCCGTAGTAAGAATGCTTGAAGGAAAGGGTGATGTTCAGGAATTAGTCGTGGATCCAAGTACATTTGGCGATTCATTGAGGTTTAAGAGTTTCCGAGGCAACTCTGATCAATCTTCAGTCCTGAGTATCGACGAAACTCGGTCCCTCGTGCATTCATCAGATAGAACATGGGATGGTCCTTCATCTTCATCAGCCCAGGATCTGTATCCAGATCATTAATAATGATCCTAACATGTACGGATGCCCATTAATAGTCTTCTCAGAGTCACAATCTTACAGCTGAAATGAGTTTCACTTTGTGTAGAATTAAATAAATATCTTCAAATAAGCTGTATATGACTTGACAGGAGTCACAGGATAGGTGTTTTACGAGACAACTGTTGGTTTAAATTGATTTTTTATTTAAGAATATATTAAAATAATTTATTGATATTAGTATGTTAAAATAATTTAAAAAACAAAAAAAAATGGAAATAAAAAAAATAATATAAACCATGCGAAATCTGAAGGTTCTCTTTTTTAAAAAAGATAAAAAATCAGTGCAATTATAATATTTTTTACCCACTACAAAATAATTATCAAAGCTGTCGTGATATTCCATTAATATAACTTATTGAATTTTAATTATTTTAATGGAAACAACGTAGTCTAAAATTTAACAGGTAGCATTGTTTTTTACCAACGCAATTTTAAAATAAAATAAAATAAAATAAAGGTTGCACTATCCCTTTAAAACGAGAAATTATACTGGTTTTAACAGAATAAAAAAATTTAAATATTTAGTCAAAGAATATTATAAATTTATATTTTATAATTTAAAATATTAAATTAAGATTTAATTCTTTTACCCATCACAACCTTTTAAATTATTTATTTGTATTTTTATTTTTAAAAGTTGCACTGCTAGAAGCAGCATCACTTTTTATTTTTTATTTTTTTATTGAAAAAAATTACTTAGGGTCATATTTTATCTTAACTTTTTTCATAAATTTATATTTTATATTGCAGGGTTAACACATAATTCATATGTCGATGAAAACAACTAAAATATTCCTCAACTTTTTTCACCATTTCCTTTTTTATTTCTTTTCTTTATCCTCTCCAAGAGACTTTGTGAAAAACTATACTAGGGGTCTTGGGTTGCGAATATAACCTGTTTTTCATTACTTTTGTGGAAAATTTATTTTTTTAATGAATATAAAAAATAATTTATTTAAAAATATTATTGTAAATATAATTTTTAACAAAAATTTATTTTAAAAAATAACTCCGATCAAAATTTACAAACATCCTTGACAATACAAACATCCCTCGCAAAAATAAAAAGGGTTAAACAGTGATATTAGGGTTTGATTTAGACGTCGAAGGTGGGTCTCGGACGGTTTTGCGTTCATGGCTCAGTGTACTAAAGTTCCTACTGTTAGCAAACAAAGCATTCATTTCACACGGTTTGCATTCATGGCTATCTCCTTCTGGCCATTCTATCCACAAGAATTGATTTACCATATGAATATGGCTGATCGGGTTAACCTGATAACACACTCGTCTGGACTGCAAATCCATTTCAGACAAAATCCTCCTTTAGCTCTTCGTAGTTTTGTATTTTGGGCAAGCAAAATTGCTAGTTACTAATAAAACAAGAACCTTGACGATAGCTAGAGGGGCACTAGGTTATATGGTACCTGAATGGAATAAGATTAGCACTTGAAGAAGATATTTATAGTTATGGAGTTGTGATCTTAAAGATCGTCTTTTGCAGAAGAAATATGGAAATTAACGTATCAAAACCAGAGAATTAGACAAGCTTCATCGCGGTGAATATGCAGACTGACAGAAATTGATGATGTATGTTGATGGTTGATAAAAATATCCAAGTGAGAAGTTGTAAATGTATAATTAATATCTCACTTGTACATAAACTTTAAACATTGGATAAATTGTAATTATAATTTTGAAATTTATATTTGACTAATTTATCGCATTTCTGATTTAATATTTAAAAGTGTTTATCAATTATTTAATTTTAAAATATAAAGCTTAATTTTTATAAAAACAAAAACAAAAATAAATGTTGAAAAGATTACGGTAATAACTTTTTAAAAAGTTATATATATTTTTAATAACATTTACATTAAAACCA
Source organism: Populus alba (assembly GCF_005239225.2). NCBI lineage: Eukaryota > Viridiplantae > Streptophyta > Magnoliopsida > Malpighiales > Salicaceae > Populus > Populus alba. The sequence continues at coordinate 4,370,196 of NC_133302.1, forward strand.
AGCCTAATAATATTGAGTCTGGTAATTATTTGACAAAGAAAAACAATTATTTTATTATTTTTGAGTTTGGTATGATGCTAAGTCTAAAAATATTAAATTTAAAAGCTTATCAAACTCACGTACATGTTTGTATTTAGTTCAACACTTAATTAATTTAAAAAATATTGAGTTGTTAGCCTACTTTGACCCTTTTAAAACGTGTACTTGGCTAAAAAATAACACACACACAGTTCTTAGTCCTCAAATAAAAAGAATATATTGTCTCCCCTTTTCTTTTCATGAACTTGGGGGATTTACTTTCACAATTAATCCAATGATAGCAGCAGCTCTTGCATGGTTTACCTGATCTCATAGGAGCTTTAAAGCATGGGAGTGGTCCAAAGGCATTGATTGATCGATATTCAATAAATGCAATGGTGGAATTTTCAAAGCAAAAAAATTGATAGAACAACGAATCTCATTACCGGAAAGCAAAATTGTTAGCATACAGAAACAATAGCATGGCAAAATGCTGGTCCCAACAAAAATATTTCGCTGCCAATAATGAAGACTCACAGAAATTGATTTATTTTTTGGATTCTAGAAGCTCTGTACACTGAAAAGCACATTTTATGGGCCAGAATGGAAGAAATTGATGTGTGTGTGAGAAGTTGTAAATGTACAATATCTCACTTGTACATAAACTTTACGAAGTGAATTCTTGTATTTTTAAAATAAAAAATACAAAGCTACTAGGGTTACAACAAATTACGAAACCCAAAAGAAGTTTGAATCAAATTCCAAAATTCAAACTTTATATGCAAGTATTTGTCTGCAAGGTGTGATAGTGAAATATAAAAGAGAAAGGTAAGGCATGAAAGAATCTTGGGCAATAAATCATCATACTTCATTGGAGATGCATCAGCAAAGTTCATAAATGGAGCTAGCACCTCAATATCAAAACCAACCTCTCTGCTGGGAAGCTTTTATTGTTTCCCAGGTCACTTTAATTGGAACTTATCCTTTCCCTTAATGTTTGAGAAGACTATATACGTCAACGTTTTATTTCCATGGTCAGAGTATATTTTACCCAATTTCGTTTATTAAAAGCAAATCTCTTTCAATTCGGATTAAATTGAAAGGGATCACAGGCCTCATCAGATGCATTATCGATAAATTTGGAATGTTGATGTTAGCTTCAACGACCCTCCATCGATACCAGAGTATTGCTTTACATTCTTTAGCTTCTAAATTTGGAAACATGGCCAATTACCTAAAAATACTAAGGACTCGTTTATTTGTAGAAAATAGTTTATTTTGAAAAAGTGTTTTTTGACAGTACTGTTATAGAAGATAAATTGAAAAGGTTTTTTTTGTTTTTTACTAAACTAATAAATAATAAACTGAAAATCATTTGTTAATGTTTTTTTTTTAAGTTTGTCTAACATACAGAGCACTAAAAAATAAGATATAAAAGTATAATAATGGGAAAAAAGAGCTTATTGTAGTTTATTTTTATAAAATGCAACTATACATATAATATAAATACTTTAAATATAATATTATAGACTTGTTAAATATTCTAATTAATATTTATTTTTAAATACTTTAAACGCTTGTACCAAGTCAATAGAAGACTTAGAAGTCAATAGCCATCAGGGATATATAAGGGGTATATTTTAAAGTATTTTTTATTTAAAATATTAAATTAATTGTTTTTTAAAAGTTTTAAAAATATTTAATATAAAAAATAATAATTTTTTTAAAAAATCATACAACACAAAATCTAGGCAGGCTTGAGTCCCTACTGGCCGACGTCTCATGCATTATTGTCCTTCTGTCTCCATTCCAGCCTGTGGCGGGTTTTTGTGAATCTTGGCCATGGTCGCAGCTGAAGGCTAGGAGCATGATTTCCTTGCATTAATGGAAGGATATTTTGGTTTTTCAAAAATATTTTTCAGCTAAAAAATATATAAAAAACCTCTCTCAATGCTTTGTGTATTTGGTATATTAGTTTTTTTAATTATAAAAACTTCATTCAATGCTTTTCTTTGTGTAGCTATAAATCTTTTTTTATTAATTAAGATCTTTTGACTTTGTATACCATTTTAGTGTCTTATTATTATTATATAATAATGGAAATAATCAGCCTTTTCGGCTTTACGGAGTAAATAATTTTTTATTATTAAAAAAAAAAATTGTTTTCATCAATAAATATGTTTTTTATATCAACTTTATCAAAATTATTAAATAACACAGTTCAGATAATTACATAAAACAATCAATAAAAACTTAATAATTTCTGCTATTCATAGCGATATATAAACTCGTAATACATTGTTTATTCCTGTTTGTTTGAAATGATTGATAAGATGCTTAGATGTGCTTGATTTAGACTCTGTTTGGGAAGTAGTGTCCATGTTCCCAAGCCCGTCCTTACTTTAATTTGATTGTTCAGAAATGCTTTATTGGATTGTGACCCCATGGTAAAGTAAATATTTGCTCCTGAACAATGAGAATAGTCACAATTTAGTCCTTCAACAATCTGATGTGTTTGCTATTGCTTGAACTTATGATGTTCACTGTTTTGTTTTTTTATTAATGTAAGTGTTCAAATTAACTTGCGTGTATCTTGATTGATTTTACAAGTTTTAAAATTGATAATCATATAAATTTTTAATAACCCTGAAAAGACTCAAATTCATAATTATTATAAAACAAACTCAAAACTTAACATGTTTACTGTTATATGTCAGGCGATGGAGGAAAACCGATCTAGGCAACCATTTGTTTTACAGGCAAGGACAAAATGATGGAGAATGCTCTATCTGTTAGGAAATATATGTTTCTTCAAAGAGAGTATATTTTATTTAATACAATTTTCTTGTAATTATTTTTAGTTTTTTTTTATATATACTTAGACTCCTTGTAATAGAATAGCGTAATTATAACAATATAAAAAAATACATATAAAATTTCTATTTTATTTTTTTACATTTGAAATATTAGAGCTAGGTTCAATACCCTAGTCTTTCTTCAATATTTTGGTCAAATATTGTGGGAGGACTAGAAAATCATAAGAAATTTTGAAAACACACGGAATCTCATAGAGCCACCCAGGAGAGACCGGTAGGAATCCAACTTTGAAATGATATTCTTTAAGATATTTCATTTTGAGATATTATTCAATACAATTGGATTAATAAATATATTTTATAAAGATATTTTAGAAATAAAAAAATATTATTTCCAAAAAAATATTTTTTTTCTTTGTATTTTTATTTTAAAATTATAAAAATTTACTATAAAATTTATATATATAAAAAAATTATTTGTATGTGTCACCTAAATATATTTTTGTTTTATTGTTACAGTTTCTATTATCATCGGATAATAATTAAATATTTTATAATAAAACGTTGATATGCTATATTTTCAAGAAAACAACGAGTGAGGCTCGAATATGAAATATTTATATACAATGACTCTCTAACGGCTGTTTTTTTTAAAGTATTTTTTAAAAATATATATATATTAAAATAATATATTTTTTATTTTAAAAAATTATTTTTAATATCAGCGCATCAAAATAATCTAAAAATATAAAAAAAAAATTAATTTTAAACACTTTTAAAACATAAAAAAAAAAATTCTGAGTACTTCCTCTCCAATTTCCCAATGATATTTATTATTATTTTTTGACCTAACAATCTTCCCGTTGACGAAGAGAATAAAATGGAAGGGCACAAGTCGTCTAGAACAGACAAGGGTGTATTTTCATGTGTGCTTGTCTATTTACTAAATCTTTGACCTGTATTCGGTCATCTGCAGCAAGTTATATTTTTTTTTTTTAAATCTGGACATACAGTTGTTTTAACAATTTTTATATAAAAAATTTCAAGTGTAAATAAAAAACTTTATCTAGATATCTAATTAAATAAATTAAAAAATTATCTATATTAAATAAACAAAAAAAAATTATTAACAATAATTAAAAGAAAAATTAAAAAAATCAAGAGATAAATATAAATCAAGATATTTGATTTTACAAAATGAGATATTTTCCCGTTTGTATTTATTAAATTTATTTATTAAAATGAATAAAATACAATACTAGACCGAGCATATCAAAAAATATTTTTGTAAAATAAATATTTTTTTATAAAATAAAGCTTATCTATATAAAATAAGGAAAAAAAATTCTTAAAAAAATAAATATAAAACAAAATATTTTTTTTAAAAAAAGACATCTCTATTCAAAAAAGACTTGCAAAACTCATTATTTAAGCCATGATATCAAGATAAACCAATAGAAAAGAAATTAAAGATAACCACAAAATCAATCTTTAAAAAAAAATTAATGCAGAATGATAAAATCATAAGAGAAAATAAGAAAAGAATAATCCTTAGAAGTGTCAATTTTTTAAAACTCGTGATCCATGTTATCATATCAGAAGCACGACAAATAGAAAAACAATGAAACTTAATCTCCAACAAATCAAATACTGAAGGATGAAACTGGAGAAAAAAATAAATCAAACAAAAAATTGTAATTAAAATAATGAACGTGAAAATAAAAAAAAAAAATTAAATTGGAGGTTTAAATTGAAAAGAAAAAAACACTTTAACAAAAGGAAAAGGAAATCAAAAGAGTAAGGGCTAAATTAAAAAAATAACATAAACTTTGATTGAAGGATGAAATTGAAAACAACAAAACTTTAATAAAAAAACCAAGAAAAAAAAATAGAAATCAAAAGAATAAGGACTTAATTAGAAAAAAAAAAATAACATATAAAAAATTGTAATTTAAGGGCCAAGGATGAGATAAAAAACAAAAAACATAAGGACTAAAATTAAAAAATATATATTAAAAACATGCACTTTTTCTGGAAGAGAGAGAAAATAATGAAGAAAGAAAAATAAATGACCACCAACAACAAATCATTATCACGTTTCGCGCCAAGAGGAAAAGCTGCGGTAAAGGCAGCGATTTCAATGACATGGCAGAACAATAGATTTGGTCACTAGAGGAAGCAACATGAGTTGCCCAAAAGGCGCGAGTACCTCTCACACGCCCCTACGTGGAAGCCTGACAACTACAACCTTTTGATTTTAAAATTAATTATTTATAACAAAAAGTCCAAAACATCCTTAATGATTTTTGTATTAATAAAAATAATCATGTAAAAAAACAAAAACACCCCTGAATACTTGCCCCTTTATTTTTCGATTCTAAAAACATAAAAGTCATTTTATAATTTTGTAAAAAACATTAAAGCATAAATATCCTTGCCCAGCGGTTAAATTCTTTTTAGTGGAGGGGTAATTCTACTATTCATAAAAGTTAAAAACACAAAAATAACCTATTTCAATCATTTAATGATCAATTAATAATTGAAAATGACCATTTCAGTCCTTTAATTGTCATTGAAAAAGACACGAAATTACTCTCCAAATCATTAGTTAACTGTCACAGTGAATAATTCTTCGTGTCGGAGTGCACAGTGATCTCCACAGCGTTTTGTCTACACGTTTTACTGTTTCTGTTTAATATATGACAAGGTAAGAAAGACCTACACTATTAACTCATTCTGATAAGTCAACTATAATAATACATAAAGCTTTCTTCAGGCAGCCTATATATTAACTCTTAAAGCTAGTGGATTGCAGACTAAGGAAGATGGCTACTGCACTCTCTGATATCTTGAGAATCACGTCTAGCTTACTTGTGCTTCTGTTACTAATGTTTTGCATGGGAGCAATTAATTTGGAGGCCCAAGTTGGGAGACTTGCTCCTGATGAAGGTACATATATATATTTTTAATTTGGTTCAGATGAGCAGATTCTTTAATGTTTAGAGGAAGAGATGCACTTGTAATGCCTTCTTCTAGCAGGAGTGTTCTTATCTGCAAAATCCTCACTGCATCATACCATTCAATAATATTGCAGTCATCAAATTTGATTGTATTGCCGAATTAATTCTGTAACCATGTTAGTAATGGCATAATGCAGTGAATTGTTTACAGAATTCTGTGTTTTTTGCAAACATTTCTTGGCAAGGCATTGTAGAAGCCGCCAGCTAATCATCCCAGAATTAGAAGTTGAGATTTAATTTTGATTTATGTAGTGGAAGCTCTACTTGAAGTAGCAACACAACTGGGCAAAAAAGGCTGGAATCGCAATATGAAACTGTGCAATGATACAAAGCCAGATGCTGATAATAAAGTTGTTTGCAATTGCCCAGACAATAAAGTAATGATTATTTTTTAAAAATATATTGAAATAAATTTTTTTTTATTTCTTAAAATTGATTTTTTATATCATCACATCAAAATAATACAAAAAAATAAAAAAAATATGTTTTAATAAGGAAATTCAAGCCAACTTGATATGAAAACAAATTATCATCACCTAATTTTTATACAATATTAAAAGAGTAATATAAATTTATTTTTTCTTTACCATATAATAAAAGAAATTAAATAAAAAACAATCTAAAAATAAAATAAAATTAAATTAAAAATATCTAACAGCCCAATATAAAATTCAATAGTATTAGGTCCGGTTCCTAAATCCCACCTAACAGTGTTGTGCCTGCTGAAAGCATATAAGACAAGGTAAGAAAGACCCCACATCATGAAAGGTCGACTATAATAATGCATCAAGCTCTCTCCTGGCAGCCTACTAAATAACTCTTGAAGTGGATTGCAGACTAAGGAAGATGGCTCCTGCACTCTCTGATATCTTGAGACTCACGTCTAGCTTACTTGTGCTTCTGTTACTAATGTTTTGCATGGGAGCAATTAACTTGGAGGCCCAAGTTAGGAGACTTGCTCCTGATGAAGGTACATATGCATATATATATATAATTTGGTTCAGATGACAGATTCTTTAATGTTTAGAGGAAGACATGCAGTTGTAATGCCTTCTAGCAGGAGTTTTTTTTTTCTGCAAAGTCCTCACTGCGTCATATACCATTCAATAATACAGTCATCAAATTTGATTGTGTTGCCGAAATAATTCTGAAACCATGTTACTAATTGCATCTTGCAGTGAGGTTTTAGCAGAATTATGTGTTTTTTTGCAAACTTTTTTGATTTAATTTTGATTTATGCAGTGGGAGCCTTGCTTGAAGTAGCAACACAACTGGGCAAAAAAGGCTGGAATCGCAATATGGAACTGTGCAATGATACAAAATTACCTCCAAAGCCAGATGCTGACAATAAAGTTGTTTGCAATTGCTCATTTCCTGGGGAAGCGTGCCACGTTGTTGCCATGTATATTTCTTCACTTACCACTCCATGCTTTTGTTTCAGTTTTAATTTGAGGTATGAAGGATTCTGATGGGACTAATTGAAGGAATTAACAAAATCATAAATCTGTGGCTAAGTAGTCACACTCGTAATTTTTTTTAATTTCACTTTTCAATAATTTAATATAATTTTTTATTTTGTTTTTTTATTTTTTTTAAATATTAAATTATTTTAGAAATTCTACTACATAATTTTCCTCGATTCTTTGATTATTTTATTAGTTATATACTAATGTCATGGATTTAATTTTTCTCTCTCAATTTCAACCTTAAAATATATGGTAGTTTGATATTTTTATTTTTTATGAATTTATCTTAATTTTTAATTCAAGTTGCAAGTTAATGGTTTAACATATTAATCCAAATTTACTTTTTTTAATATTTTTATTCTTTTTAATTTAATATTTTTCTTATCGTTTTTGTATTTAATTTCTCTAAGGTTATCTCTTTTTTATTTAACCTTCTACAATTGATTTTAAAAAAAAATTTATCCACCATCATTAGACTTTTTGAAAATCTAGTTTTGTATGTTTTTCAATTTGATTCTTGTTAAGTTATTTCAGTCTAAATAATTTGGAATTTTTTTTTTTCTCAATTTCAACTTTCAACATTTGATCTATTAGAAATGGAGCTTTGTAAAAAAAATTTATTTGTTTTTTTAAGTCATTTTGTCTTTTGTGCTAGGTTACAAGTTTAATAGGTGAGTCCGGGTTAACTTAGGTTTTTTTTTTTATTTATTTTTTGTACAATTTCAACCTTTAACATTGTGTTGGTTAGAAATTGATCTTCATTTTTTATTTTTTTTTGGTTATCCCGATCTCATAACTCGAGTTGTGGGTTTGGAGGTTGATCGTGGTTGACTTAGGTAGGTTTTTTTTTTTTTTTTTCTATTTATCCTTCAACAATATGGGTTGATTATTAATTAACCTTCATAATTTTTTTCTATAAGGTAAACATGATCGTCAGTCACAAACTTGACCAGTTAATTAGGTTCGATTTAATATGTTATTGTCTTAATATTTTGAAAAAAATATATCTCATCCAATATATCACCGAATAAATATTTAAAAAATATTTCATTTAATATGCATTATATTTCAAGTTAAAAAATAGATTTTTTATTAGTAAACATATTAATAATGCTTAAATAATTTTTTATGCTAAAACAATAATCCGTAACTCCGGAAAATAATACAGTGGAGGACTATTTGTGGTGGATTAAATCTCCTCATAAACCCCATTTGATAGTTGAATTTTATTTTGAGAAACTCAGATGCAATTCATTAGCAGTAAAATTATATAAAAACAAGCTAAACATGTAGTGATAGCAAAGAAAGGATCATCAGCGAAGAAAATGGTCCATTTGTCAGAAGTTCTGTCTTGTATTTTCTTGACATATGATTGTTGATTTGCAATGGTTGAAAGTATAGAGGAGTTGATGGGTCCATGTGTTGCAATGCAGATATCTCAAAAGGCAAGATCTTGACGGTACTCTCCCAAAGGCTATCGAGAAACTACCACACCTTAAACAGCTGTAAGCAGTTCTTCAAATTACTACATTTCTACAGAATTTGTGTTGTATGATTCGATTTTATTAGAACTCTATCGGCTCTGCAGAGATCTCTGGGCCAACTACCTGAGTGGCAAAATACCACCTGAATGGGCTAATACCAAGCTGGAATATTTGTAAGAAAATACTGCATTCATGTTTTCTAGCCAAGGAATTGCTTACTCATAATCAATAGATTGTATAAACAACAGGTCTATCGGCGTGAATAACTGACAGGAAAATATCCTGCTATCTGGGAAGGATTACCACACTTAGTTACCTGTATGCATTTTTCTACTAGTCAATATCTTGTTTTTTTTTTCTTTTCATATTTAAATCTGTGCAATTGTTTAGTCAGGAGTAATCCTGAGAGTTGGCATTTATGCAGGAACATTCAGGACAATATGTTTTCCGGAACTGTTCCCCCTGAGCTTGGAGGCTTGGTTAACCTGGAGAATCTGTCAGTTCATTCAAGCTTTTGTATTAGAAATTAAGTCCTAACTGATTATTGAATGCTAAGTGTTTTTCTCCTTTTGTGATTGCAGAACTCTCAGTGGCAATTATCTCACTGGAGAGTTACCACCGGCTCTGACTAATCTGACCGGATTGAAGGAACTGTAGGTTCTCATTTCTCATGGTTATTGTGTATCATACTCATTAGTTGCAGTATTTGATATGACAGATGCATCTATTTACTCTCCAAGTTTCATGATTCTGTGTTTTCGGTTTGGCAAATGCAGAAGGCTTAGCAGCAATAACTTCACTGGAAGAATACCTGATTTTATTCAGAGCTGGAAACAACTTGATACATTGTATGTGCTAGTTTCTACCACAAGCTCTGAATCTCATTAATGAAGCAGAACCCTAATCCCCCTTTAATTTTGTATTAACAGAGAGATCCAAGCTGGTGGTTTCACTGGACCCATTCCTTTGAACATCTCTGTCTTGACTACTCTAACTGATCTGTAAGATATTTGTTTTAAATTTATGGTCTCAGTTACAACTTTTATCCCGAACATCTCACATTTTTATGCTGTCTAATATTGAGCAGAAAAATAAGTAACTTACTTGGAGATGGTTCAGAGTTTCCCCACCTAGAATCTATAAAAGGCATTAAGTATCTGTGAGTTATTGTTGCAGCTGATACTCTCATATCAGGATCATATTTAATTTACAACACAGCATATATATTTAGCTTACATGAAATTAATGTATATTGCAGGATGTTGAGCAACTGCAACTTGTCAGGAAAGTTTCCCATGTATTTGACCGGAAAGGCACAGCTGAAAATTTTGTAATTCACTCTGTCCCTTGTATATCATCCATTCTGTTTATTCATCTACATGAAGATTGAAGTGAATCTCATGGATACTTTAGAGCTGCTGATTTTAGATTGCAGCTACATTATAATTGTGAAATAACTTTCAAAAATGCATTATGAACCATGATCTTTACCCTTTTTTTCCCACTTCTTTTCGAAAACAGGGATCTCAGTTTCAACAGATTAAATGGTTCTCTTCCAACAAATTATGATGGCCTTCCAAGCTTGGAGAAAATGTTAGTATACTATATCATATTACCTTCTGAAATTAATGTTTTCCATATGATAAGCATGGTTAGAAACCTAGACAGGTCAGGCAAGTTGAAACCGGAAAATCTCAGCAAGTTGAATCGGAGCCTGGCTAGGCCGAGATTCCAGTTGAACCATACAAGACATTGAACTGCCAAACCTATTCAACCTAGCCAAACCCTGTCCAAACCCGACCGGGTCAATATCTTGTGAAAGGAATGGAACAAAATTAATTTGTCTTAATAAAATTGTTGACCTGAACTGACCCGATGGCTCAATTTTTTTTTCAAGTTATTCTCAAGGTTGAGTACGGCAAATATGATGATAAACTTGTCCTCCAGACCATCTTTTGCATTGATAGCCTTGGACAAATGTTCAACCAAATGACAATTCTTACTTTCTGCATAGGTATCTTACATGGAACATGTTTACAGGGCCCATCCCAGATTGGTTCAACCAAAGAAGCCATCGCTAGTATGTTTTTTCTCTCCATTTTTTTTTTTTTTTTGAGATTTTAGTTTGTAATATATATATTTTATCCATTAACTTTAGGTTTCCCTTATCCTATAACAGATGCGTGCTGTAGGTTTAATAATATGTCCTAGTCTTTGAAGAGCTATACTGATGAGAAGCAGATAACAATTTATCCTTCCCAGTTTTCAGATAGTTTTCAGATAGTTTTCAGTGCGTGAATGATCAAACTATCTCCAAGGTTTCATTTGATTAGTGTGCTGAGATCGAAGAGACAAATATATTAGCAACAAAAATGTGTTTGTTGCAGTGACACATGAAGATATAAAAATAAATCTATCTCCGAGACAGATGTGGAATGAATTTCTAACTTTTAAGAACAGGAAATACACGTCTCTCCTGTCCCAACTATCTCCATCGCTTCTATCTTGAGATAATAACCAAAAGCTACCCAACTGCAATATCTTCCAAGTGTCTGTCTATAACATGTGCGTGCAATTTTCTAAAAAATTCAGAAATACTGTCTGAATGTTTAAGGAATCTATCTTTGTGTTCAGTGAACTCGATCTTTCATACAACAATTTTACTTCGGAAGCAAAATGTAAAGAAACACTGTAAGATTGATTTCATTTTCCTTGCCTTACCTTTGATTTTGAAAGTCTGCTACATTTTACATCACCATTCACTTCATAACCTGCAAAACTTTACTCTTCTGTTGGTTTACCAGAACTCTGTTCAAAAGTACTTGGAGAGGGAACTATTCGTAAGCTTTTACTTTGATAAATATCTAAAACGTAGATCATTTTATTTTCTTCTCTGTCATTTATAAACTAATGATTCTCTCTTGCCAATCTTTCCAGGAAACCTGATGAGTGCCTGAGTGCTTGTTCAGAAGGTACACTTCTACATTTCACCTGGAATTAGACAGAAAAATGATGCAGGAACAACCTGTTAGCCTAGACTATAAATTTATCCCTTTATTCATTGGATCATAGAATCTCAGTCATAAACTCAGTGGTCCTTTCGTGTGAATGGGCCGCCCCATTGAGAATGCTCTGCATCATTCACCTGTGGTAAGAAATCGAATCTAAGACATCCAACTGGTGTAGGAATAAACAACTAGCTTATCCCAAAAGCCTAGAATAATGTTGGCGGACAAATTTATTCCTTTAGTTGTAGATGATAGCGTCTCAGTCATAAATCCAAAAGTCCTTTTATGTTTGGGCCACACCATCGTCCCCTGACACAGTCGTCACATCATGGGTGTGTTGGGGAATCCGACCGGTGATGTACTGATAATTGTTCAACGGAGGGCAAGCACACTGACACAATATTTAACGTGGTTCGGCAAAACCGCCTACATCCACGGGACAGGTCCATTTTATTTAGAGATAGAGAAAGGATTACAATAAATACATGGAGGAGGATCATATCCTCTCAACTCCTAGCTCACACACTCTGCTGCATATGGCAGCAGGGCTGCTGCCCATGGCAACATCTCCTCTTTCTCTCTTCCTCTCTATTAGACTCACGTTCTCACTTTGATCTCTATGTTTAGGTGCCTATTTATAGGCAAGGATGGCAGCTCCTCAATTAATGGCTGCACATGGGTTGCACCATTGGTCAATGGTTGGTGCAACTGCAAGTCCTTGTGCTGCAAATTGTCAATGGTTGTTGCTGCACATTAAATGGCAACACACCTAACAATCACCCCCTTTGACATTTATATGGGCAATTGTCCTCTTGCTTCTTCAACACAATCTTGCATCCTGTAGCTCTTCCAAGCTTGCCATTCCGAGAGCGTCTGTGGCCAAGTTTACAGGTACTCGCCAAACCTTTCAATCACCAGAGTTACCAAAGCACACCCTTGATTACACCAAAGGATCACTTCAACTAGATGGTCTTACACATCACATCTGAAGAGTGTTAACGCTTATCTTTGGGACACAACATTCCCCTTCAAGCGTATCAACCATGCTCGATCCGGAATGATTCACCAAGCCTTACTCAAAGGCTTACAACACTCCCTCAAACGGAAATTTCTATTTCCAAGTGCGACAGTCATTATCTGAGTATCTCAATATGATCATAAGCTCACCACTCTTCCAAGAGTCTACTCATCCAAGAGTTGCGTCTGCCCTATGTTCCACCCTAGGAACCAAGCCTTACTTCTCCATGAGTCTCTCGCTCTTAGTCTCAAGAGTCCAGGTAGCTCTCCACCTTTACTTATAAGGGCAGCCCATTAAAGGTTGATCCATATATGTCTTGATACTGTGAGTATTACAATGCCTTCACCGAGCTCACCAACTTGACAAGAGTCAACTTGTTCCAGGAACCTGAGCATGCCCTCTGCTCTTTCATAGCAGTCGCGTCTTAATGCTCCACAAGTCATCCACTTATTGTCCAAGGCAAATGTCTTCTAGCACATTGATCTTTAGCATGGGGGCAATATCCATGAAAGTCAATCCTGCATTTGTCTTCATACTCATCATAGCCACTTCATTGGCTATACACATGTCCACTCATATCTAACCATCACATTAGCTTTGGGGCATTCTGAACTGGGCTCATATCATGGCCCACACACCTTCTTCTCGAGTGTCTCCGCTCGTCGTCATGCGGCGGTCTGAAATGGGGCTCCTATCACGGTCCTCACACCTTCTCTAAGGTGTCTTCACCCGTTGTCATGGGGCGGTCTGAACTGGGGATCCTCTCATGGCCCTCACACCTCCTCTAAGGTGTCTTCGCCTTTCATAGGTAGTCGCATCCTCCTTCAGCTGAGATGCTTTAGTGGCTCCAAGATTCTCTACCACCATGTGGACTTGGGAGAGATCACTGCCACTGATTACATAGAAAGAGAAACTTGTGGTATACTCCTCGCAATCCTCCACCTCGATTTCTATGTTTGGAGCTTCTGCGTCTTTCATCATCACACTTGACAACTCCACCTACACCACTCTCTTTGGTGCCTTCGCCTTTCATAGGTGGTCGCCTTTTATCACAGGCGTTCGCACCCCCTCAATTAGGTGCCTCCACAACAACTCATCTTTCCATCATTGCATGCATTGGAAAGGTCATCGCCTGTTGTCTTCATCAAGAGCAAAAGAGACTTCTTGTTGTACAACCTTTACACACAGTCTCTGCTCTGAGCTTCATCTGGGAACTCTTCTTCTCCTTGCACCTGTTGTCTCAATACAGTACATTGTTAGATCCTTCAGGTACTCTTGCACAATCTTCGTGTGCCCTCGTGCAATTTTTGTTCTCCAGATTTCTCATATTCCTTGCTTATGTTTGACAGCAACTCATCCTGTCACAACACCTATCCAAGTCAAAATAGGGTGCCAATCTTTATCCCCTTGCTGTATTTCTCTTCCATTATCAGGGTCTTCATTAATTCTCCCCTCAAGAAATCACAGTCACCGAATCTAGCTTCTTTGGAGAAATCACCACTCCATCAGATCCTTGATCATGCGGAACCCAACTGTTCCCCTTGTGCCGTCATCCTGCTAGTCTTCAACAGTTTCATTACAAACTGTTACATATACGAAAATAGTACCGTATGGATAATCCTTCCACTAAGCAAGTTCCCATGGAAGATTGGAGGGATCACAACGGTCCCGTTTAAAACCCAATCTCCTAGACAGAACTTCTTAGGCCATATCTATCCATCGTACTGTCTCTCTGTATATACAATCATTTGCTAGCTTTGTTGCGGCTTTCCTTTACAAGTGATCTGGAATACAGGTTTTATACCTTATTTCTCAACATCTGGAGAGACTACCAGTGCTTAGATTCGTCAAGATTGGTCTTCGTCAATTTTCACTCTCCACCTCAAATCGTCCACATGATCGGGTGTCTAGAGTGTCCCAATTTTGCCTTCCATCAAGGCATTATATTTTCCCATTTAACAGTTCAGCACATGTAATTGGGAAAACATGTGCACCTTCTTCTTCTTCTTCTTCATCTCCATCGACCTCCATCAAGACCCTCAGATGCCTCCTGATCGAGCAATCTCTCTTAAATAATTCACCACTTCCATTTTTGGTCTCGAATCTCAACGATTGGACCGTACCATTACATCCGGAATGATCAAATTAGCTGCAAACATGTCTTGAATCGTCCAAATCGCACTTCAGATGACTAAGATTTGATCAAAACAATTCTGGCCTGATAAACGGCTCAGATTCAATCTCAGTCCGGTTGCACGTAGACTCTGCTGCACAGAATCATATCCTTCGCTCGCGGCTCGGCTCGGCTCCAACTCGGCTTGGCTCGGCTCGATGTCTGATGGCGTGGCAGGTGGGTCCTACTATGCTGACATGTATGTTGACTAGTCAATTGCATGATGATGTCATTGTTACATTAGGCTGATGTCATTCTCTGCATGTCTACTGTTCACGTCTAGTGTTCACACTGTTCATGGGTCGGGCAACTCATCCGGGTGAAGAAGACGGGTGGGGCGTTTGGGGCGTGTGGGCAGACGCCTTGCCGGAGAGTGATGGAGAGTGCGGCCATGTCCGACGTTCGATTTTGACGCCGTTTTAACCAGTGGCTTCGTCTCTTCCTTCTCTACACGGTGGTATGGTCATAACACAAGTTTGACAACTTTCATTTTTGAGCAAAAAATCAAACACCACTTAAACCACATGCTCTGATACCAATTGTTGGGGAATCCGACCGGTGAGGTACTGATAATTGCTCAACGGAGGGCAAGCATACTGACACAATATTTAACGTGATTAGGCAAAACCGCCTACATCCACGGGAGAGGTCCATTTTATTTAGAGATAGAGAAAGGATTACAATAAATACATGGAGGAGGATCACATCCTCTCAACTCCTAGCTCACACACTCTGCTGCATATGGCAGCAGGGCTGCTGCCCATGGCAACAACTCCTCTTTCTCTCTTCCTCTCTATTGCACTCACGTTCTCACTTTGATCTCTCTTTTTGGGTGCCTATTTATAAGCAAAGATGACAGCTCCTCAATTAATGGTTGCACATGGGTTGCACCATTGGTCAATGGTTGGTGCAACTGCAAGTCCTTGTGCTGCAAATTGTCAATGGTTGTTGTTGCACATTAAATGGCAACACACCTAACAGGCTGCCACCACGGTATCCACTCCAAGAGAAAAAAGATGCTCCTACATCACAAAATCTTAATTTGTTTATGTGTTTGATTGTTTCTGCTCTGTTTTCTGCGATTTAATCTCTTTATCTGATAGTTTTATCCTAACCTTTCTTGTGTTAGGGCATCTCCAACCGGAGAGGCAAATGAGAAGGCAAATTTAAAATAGTATTTTTTTAGCTTTTGTTTCTCTAATTAAGCATTCCAACCCAGCAGCCAATTGAAAAGCCAAAATGGCTCTTTAAGTTGAGAGGAGCTATTTCTACATGTTACTGTAGAAATAGCCAAAAAAAAAAAAGTAACTTTGCCAATGGCTATTTTTATAGCCATTGGTCAACAATTTTTTTTTTTAAAGCAAGGAAATAAACTTGTTCTTGTTTTAAATTTTTTCAAAGCATGATTTTTTTAAAAAAAAAATTGAAAATCAAAATTTAAAATATTAATGGTTTTTTCAAAGTTTGAATTTAAATTTACTTTTAAAAAATTAAAATTTTAACAGTAACATATAAAACTGAAAATTAAAAATATTCATATAAATAAATTTTAAGTTTAATTTTAAATTATATCTTTTAACTTTCATATTATTTCATTAAATTTTATATTATTTTTATAAATTATTCATATTGATTATATAATTAATAACATCATAATTATATTATATATTAAATATCTAAATTAGTTACATAATTATATAAAAATAAATTTAACATGAAATATATTAAAATATAAATGGCTTTTCTAAATAGCTTTTTTATCATTGGAATGCATATAATCAAAAAAGCTATATTTATACTATTCAAAAAGTCATTTTATCAATTTAGCTTCTCAATATGGCTTTTTGCATTGGAGATGCTCTTATAATTTGTTTAATCATATCGGTGGCCATGAACATTTTTATTTCTATGTATAGAGCGATATTCAGTGCACATTAATTGTGGGGGACCAGAAGCCACCAATAGAAACACCATCTACGAAGCAGATGATGAGCCAGGAGGTGCAGCAAAATATGTGTACGAAAGAGAGGATTGGCAAACAAGTACCACAGGACATATCTGGGATGTTGATTCTTCCTCGTATAACTACAAAGCAGAAAACAAGTCCATACTCAGAATGGACAACTCTGTATTGTACACAAATGCACGCTTCACGCCTTTGTCTCTCACATACCACGTTCGCTGTCTGGTAAATGGGAATTACACAATCAAGCTGCACTTTGCAGAGATAGTAATGAGGGATAACAGATCCTACTACAGTCTAGGAAGACGGATATTTGATGTTTATATTCAGGTATCTATTAATTAAAAGATCATAGATTCATTCCTTATGCAATAGGTGACAGCTTAATAGAAGAATTGTTCTCGCAGGACATTGTTGTGCTGAAGGATTTTGATATAGTGAAGGCAGCGGGAGGGGTGGATAAGGTATACATTCATAATTATACAGCACCTGTAACCAATGGAGCTCTAGAGATCCGCCTTCATTGGGCTGGGAAAGGAACCACAAGGTCTCCCATACAAGGAACATATGGTCCTCTAATATCAGCCATTGATGTGGAATCTGGTAGGTTGACATATAATGGAATGACATGGTAATGAAGGAATAATTAGTACTGTGATCTGACAATACTTGCTCTTGCTGCAATTCTATTTCTGCCTAGACTTGAAGCCTCCTAACAAAGGCAGGAGGAAGAGATTCATTGTCGCTGGGGCTTTGGTTTTGTCACTATTCCTCGTTTTCATACTTCTATCCTCTCTCTGGTGGAAAGGTTATTTGGGAGGAAGGAAATCGAGGGATCGAGGTACATTTGATACATTTAATTTATTTTGCAAATTGTAGTGAGAATCCAGTCACAATAATAACACGGCAATAAACAATTTTCTGCATCTTATTTGCTGTTTACTTGTAGGACTGCAAAAACAATGTTCTTCCTTTGATGAATCATTCATGCAGAACATCTAATATATACATATCTCTTTGTTCCTTGGGCAGAACTTGTCGGGTTAGATCTGCTAACTGGTATCTTCACCTTCAGTCAAATCAAAGCCGCAACGAATGACTTTGATCCAGCAAACAAAATTGGAGAAGGCGGTTTTGGCTGTGTCTACAAAGTATAGTACAGATTTTTGTTTTCATCTAGCTACTTATCTACTAGTGAACTTATTTTCTTTGTCTAAAATTATTCTCATTGCAGGGAGTACTATCAGATGGCACTCCGATTGCGGTTAAGCAGCTTTCGGCGAAATCAAAACAGGGGAATCGTGAGTTTGTGAACGAAATAGGCATGATTTCTGCTCTGCAACACCCAAATCTTGTTAGATTGTATGGATGTTGCATTGAGGGGAAGCAATTGTTGCTGGTATATGAATACATGGAAAACAATAGCCTTGCGCATGTTTTGTTCGGTAGGCCTCTGATCACTTCCCCATAGTATCTTATGTAAAGTAATGGGAAAGAAAACAAGTTCTTTTAATGGCATATAGATAGAATTAGTGAAGAAGAAAGTGATGGGTTGGGTTATGCATGATGATTACAGGGACAAAGGAAATCCAGGCAACGAAGCTAGACTGGCGTACAAGGCAGAGGATATGTGTAAGTATAGCGAAAGGTCTGGTTTTCCTGCATGAGGAGTCGACACTCAAAATTGTTCATAGGGACATAAAAGGTACCAATATCCTTCTTGACAAGGACATGAACGCCAAGATATCTGATTTTGGAATGGCCAAGCTTGATGACGAGGAAAACACCCACATCGACACCAGAGTTGCTGGAACAATGTGAGTTTCTGATATTAACACGGGGTTTATTGAACACATGAAAAATCCTGAAAAGAAGACAGTAAGGAAAACACACAAGTATTGTCATTTATCTAAGATAGCTTTTAGTCTTAAGCAGTATGATGCTGTAACTGGGCT
Source organism: Populus alba (assembly GCF_005239225.2). Lineage (NCBI taxonomy): Eukaryota > Viridiplantae > Streptophyta > Magnoliopsida > Malpighiales > Salicaceae > Populus > Populus alba. The sequence goes on from NC_133302.1 coordinate 4,389,117, forward strand.
GAAGTGCCGATGGAAGCGGCTAGCTTCAAAATATGTGGTAGGCAGGCATCTAGGGTTCAAATCACACACTGCAGGGTTCTCATGGATCAGGGTCTCCCCGTCCATGGCTGTGTTCCTCTAAATGAATACACTATTCACATTATCATCCAGGGTTCGAAATCCTGTTTAGGCTGCAAGAAATATAATTTTGCCTATCGAACACAAAAACAAACAATAGACATTTAGCATTTTTTACATGTTTTAGAGAAGCAAACTAGTAAAATGTCTCTGAGTTATTCTTTCTGTGCAGGGGATACATGGCACCGGAATATGCATTATATGGTTACTTAACTTACAAGGCAGATGTATACAGCTTTGGTGTTGTAACATTGGAAATTGTTTCTGGGATGAACAACGTCAAATTTAGGAGGGATGAGAATTTTGTATGCCTTCTAGATTGGGTAAGTTATGCCCATTTAGTCTCTTAATTGTCTGTTCATGTTTACTCTTAGGCAGCTATATATCTAGTTTTATTTTGGTTATTTCAGGTTCTATATTTACAAAAAAATGGGGACATAATGAAGATGGTTGATCCAAGATTGGGGTCTGAATTCAACAAGAAAGAAGTGGTTAGAATGATCAATGTAGCCCTGCTATGCACAAATCAATCTCCAGCACTTAGACCTACAATGTCTACAGTAGTAAGCATGCTTGAAGGAAAAACTGATGTCGAGGAACTGGTCATGGTTCCAAGCACATTGGGTGATCCATCAGGGTATACTACGGCCTTACATAACCAGTTTCCTCAATCTTCTGTCAATGGAAGTTTAAGTGAATCTCAGTCCGTCGTGAAGTCATCAGAGGGACCATGGACTGCTTCTTCCTCTTCATCAGCCCAGGATCTTTATCCAATTAGTAAAAGCTGATGCCACAAACCACAACTTTTTTATCATGAAAAATCCTGAATAAGAAACAGATTGAAATTAAAGTTTGATTAATAAATCTAGAATAAATATAAAGTTTTAGAATAAAAATATTTTGTAAAAACAATTATAACATAATTATAACTATAAGGATTGTTATTATATTAAAGTATTATTTCTAAATATTCTAGTGAATACTCTTTGCATATTAATTAAAATACATATAAAATGAAGCAACTTTTCTTATATATTAAGTTATATGTAAAAGGCTTGTGAAAGCCTTGGCAACGTGTGTTACTATTGAAGTAATCTTGCCAGCTTCCTCTTGCTTTCCTGGAATGTGTTTTTTTCTGTCCTCTCCTCCTTGTCTGCCATTTTATAGGTGAATAAAAGGAAACAGTCACCGATTTTGAAGAAAGGCTTACTGAGAGAGCATGTTTGGCTCAGAATCTAAGTGTTAAAGCATGATCGATCTCTTGTGTCGTGATTGTAGCCAATATATCATAGAATATGATCTTTTCTTGATTCATGGAGATGAGACCAATTTGTTTAAGCTAAATCTTTCAATTTCGGCGTCGTTTGCTCCTTGGTTCCTAGTCTTTCAATTTCTTATTTTTGGTTAATTTCCATCTTTTTTCTTAATTTGTTTCAATTCAATCCCTAACCAAAATAACATTCGCCCTCTACATTCTCTGATTTACTCATTTTGGTCCTTGTTCCTCCAATTCTTTATTTTTAAGCCAAATTAACTTCAAATTTCAAATTTCTCATGTAACAGTGATCAAATTCGGAGGTTTATTACAATTTTCTCATGTAATAGCAACTCTTTTCTCAGAAACTGGTTTATTGGGATTTCTGGATATATTGGCAGAGCTACCAATATGAATTATGTTGGCGTATTGGAGAGTGATTCTTGAATCGGATTCCTCAGGAACATTGGAAATAATAGATGGCCATATCAATCCCGCACACAACTGGGAATAGTGTTGCGGATGTTCTTGTTCAAGTTGGCTCTGCTTAGAGAGGAGCACTACCAGAAAATTTCAATGCAAAGAGAAAGCGCAAGCATTGTCAACACTTTTTTATTATTATTATTGTGAAACAAATTAAAAATTATATACACAAATGAATGTTAAAATGAGATATTGATGTAAATCAATAATTAAATTAAAAAATAAATATATATATATCAAAATATTTTATTTTGCGTCATCAAGAGATATTCATGTTTTTTTTATTTTATTATATGTTAATACATTTTTTATAATTTATGTTCTATCAAAAATAAAATAATTTTCTAGTCTACTCCTTTTTTTCTTTTTAATTTATTTTTCTCAACAAAAAAAGCATAGGGTTTTTTAGTAATGCTCATCATTTAATAAAAATCAAAGGTGATTAGAATAAAAATTCAATAAACTATAAAGGATATGTAACAACGATAAAAAGACATGATTTTAAATAAAAAAACTTTTTTATCCCATTAATAGAATTCTTTTTTAGGCAATTTATTTATCAAAATGTTTATTTTTTAAGCAAAAAAATAATGACGATCATAAAAAGCAAAATTTAATAAAAAAATTATTAATGGTTTTATTATTGTGCCTAGGAGGTATTGAATATTTTTTTTTATGTGATCATTTGATAATAAAAAACATTTTCCTTGAAAAGTCAAAAAGCAAAATTTAAGAAAAACAAATATGAAGGGCTGTAAAAACAGCTCATTAATTTTTTTTAAAAAAACTATAATATAATTATTTTAAATGATATTTTAAAGATTTTTTTATAATTATTTTGAAGTTATTTGTGATACAGATATTTTCATGATATTTATGTATAGAGTATTTGATAATTTTATCAAAAACAAATGCTAAGATTTCATTAAAAAAAAAACTAAATATAAGCTGACTAATATTTAATAAAATGATATTTTTAATATATTTTTAATTTTTTATAAAATAAAATTTAATTAAAAAAAAAAAGTATAATGGATTACATAAACAGAGGCTATGCGATTGATATTGTGTCGCCAAGCCCAAGCATGCTTGATTCAAAGAAGAAAAAGCCTAGTGTGCTGATTAAAAATACCTAATAAGCATTTATATTATGTCAATAAATCAATTTTTTAACTCAAAACATCTTAAAATCAGGTAAAAATATAAAATCAAATTGGGGTAAAAATCACCTTTTAATCATTATCTACCTTTTCATAAAAATAAAGGAAAGAAAATGTCTTAATAAAACTCTCTTTATTGAATGAAACCTAAATAAAGGAAAGAAAATATCTTAATAGAACTCTCTTTATTGAATGAAACCTGTTAACATTAATAAAAAAAATTTAAATGGCTATAATTTGGACACCCGACTTTCACTCTTTTTCATTATTTTTTGGTGGCTTTCTCTCTTATCTCTCAAATCAATAGACTTAAAAATAAGTAAAATGAACTTTGAAATAAAAATAAAAATAAAAATTATAAAAATTATGATTGACCATGTATTTTTTTTCATGTTTTATATTGAGGTCTTCTTTTTTAGTTTTGTCTTTTTATATAATTTAAAATTATATCTCAGGTTATAAAAAAATAAAAATAAAAAATAAGGATAACATTAAAAAACAAAAATACAAAACAAAACAAAAAATAATAAAGAAAGCGAAGCACCTCTTCGGCGCCACAATTTAGGTAATTCTATCGATTTTTAAGGGTTGGCTGTCTAGTTTGAGATTGTAGTAACAATAACAGTTTAAAACGTATTTCTCTTAAAAATACATCAAAATAAAAAAGTTAAAAAAAATTATTTTTAACATTACTACATCATAATAGTCTGAAAATATAAAAAAATTAAAAATTAAAACAACACGGTATGCATGGCCTTCTCTAACACTTAAGACAAAGTGATGACTTCAGCCTTTGAAATTACAGTCGATATGAAATTAAGGCCTCTGAAATATATGTCACCAAATCAGCCGTCAATATTGATCACTAACCGGAAAACAATCACCAATTGAGATGTAGCCCACATTTCATATAAATAGTTTTTTTCTTTGTTTTTTAATTCAATCTTCTACTGCTTTCTTTCCATGCTCTTTTTTCCATTAAAGTCTTTATTTTAATTTTATTCTTTTATACATATTTTATTATTTTAAATTGATCATCATAATTATTTCAAATTCTTTTATAAATTTATTATAATTTTAAATAATCATCCAAATATTTAATTGATGTTTAATTTTTACAAGCATTTGTTTTTTTATGTACATACACCTTGTTATTGATTTAGAGATAATATATAATATCAAAAGGAATTTATTTAATGAACACTGTTGGATTCTAAAAATCCAAACCGTACGTATAACAATTCTCCTCCATTCGAATTGTATATTACAATTATTATTATTATTATTATCTCGTTCAAAGATTGCTTGCAAATCTCATTTAATTTATTTCTTTCGGTCAATGTCTACAGAGATATTAAGCATGGTCCGTGCACAAGGTGTGGGTCACCGGGAAATTGAATTCTACATTAATGCCAAGTATGAAAAAAATATATTAAATGAGTTGCATGTGTGTTTGTTGTTTTTATAATTATGGTTTGAAAGTATAAGTTTTTTAAAAATATAACTATATTATAATTTTTTTTGTTAATCAAAGTTCTAAGAGGATTTTCAGTAGGATCCATATAAAATTATAGTATTTATTTATTAATTAAATATATTAAAAATTATATAATTGAGATAAAATACAGTTTCAAGTATACTTTATCACGTTGCAAAACGGACCAGACATTCTTTTTAAATCTAGCAATGGTATTCTTTATCTTAATTAATGTGAGGACTCTCCCTTTCCCAAATGAAGGATAAATTTTAATTTATCATGAATATGCTCTTAGTTTTAAATTATAATAATAATAGGATCATTAATAAATAAATAAAACATCAGTATCCTCAGTATTTAATCTAAAAGGGAAATATAGAAAATCATACCTCATTAAGCAAAAAATAATGAGGATCATAAAAAGCAAAATTTAATAAAAAATTATTAATGGTTTTATTATTGTGCCTAGGAGGTATTGAGTATTTTTTTTTTTATGTGATCATTTGATAATAAAAAACATTTTCCTTGAAAAGTCAAAAAGCAAAATTTAAGAAAAACAAATATGAAGGGCTGTAAAAAAAAGCTCAATAATTTTGTAAAAAAAAATTATAATATAATTATTTAAAATGATATTTGAAAGTTTTTTTTGGATAATTATTTTAAAGTTATTTATGATAAAGATATTTTCATGATATTTATGTAGAGTATTTGATAATTTGATAATAAAAAATGCTATGATGTAAAAAAAAACTAAAAATAAGCTGATTAATATTTAATAAAATGATATTTTTAATTTTTTTATTGAATAAAATTTAATTTTTAAAAAAATATAATGGATTGGATAAACAGAGGCCATAAGATTGATACTGTGTTACCAAAACCAACCATACTTGATTCAAAGAAGAAAAAGCCTAGCATGCTGACTAAAAATACCTAATAAGCATTCATATGATGTCAATAAATCAATTTCTTAACTTAAAAAACATCTTAAAATTAGTTTAAAACACAAAATTAAATTGAGGTAAAAATCACCTCTCAATCCTAATCTACTTTTTTCATAAAAAATAAAGAAAAGAAAACGTTTTAATAGAACTCTCCTTATTAAATTAAACTTGTTAACATCAATAAAGAATTTTTTCATGGTTATAATTTGGCCACCCGACTTTCGCTCTTTTTCATTATATTTTGGTGGCTTTCTCTCTTGTATCTCAAACCAACTTAAAATTAAGTAAAATTAACTTTTAAATAAAAATAAAAATTATAAAAACTATGATTGACCATGTATTTTTTTTTCACAATTTACATTGAGGTTCTCTTTTTTAATTTTGTCTTTTTATATAATTTAAAATTATATCTTAGGTTATAAGAAAATGAAATAAAAATGAGGATAAAATAAAAAATAAAAAAATACTAAACAAAAAAAAATAACAAAGAAAGGAGGCACCTCTCCGACACCACAATTTAATTCTACTAATTTTTAAGGGTTGATTATCTAGTTTAAGATTATAGTAGTGATGGCAGTTTAAAATAATTTTTGTTTAGAAATATATTAAAATAATTTTTAATTTTTTTTTAACATCACCATATCATAACAATCTAAAAACATAAAAAAATTATTTTAAATAAAAAATTAAAATTTAGAAAAACATGATTTGTATTACCTTCGGAAACATTGAAGACAAAACGATGACTTCAACCTTTTGAATGACAGCCAATATGAAATTAAGGACTCTGAAATACGTGTCACCAAATCAGCCGCCAATATTGATCACTAACCGAAAAAAATCACCTATTGAGATGTAGCCTACATTTCATATAAATAGTTTTTTTTTCTGTTTTTTAATTCAATCTTCTACTGCTTTCTTTCCATGCTTTTTTTTTTTCATTAAAGTCTTTATTTCAATTTCATTTTTTTATATTTTATTGATTTTAAATTGATCATCATAACTATTTTAATTTTTTTTTATAAATTTTTTATAATTTTAAATAATTATTCAAATATTTAATTGATGTTTAATCTTACCAGCATTTTTTTTTTTTTTTTTTTTTGTACATACACCTGGAAGTCGGATTTAGAGATAATATATAATATCAAAAGGAATTTATTTAATAAACACTGTTTGGATTCTAAAAATCCAAACCGTATAACAATTCTCCTCCATTCGTATTGTATATAACAATTATTATTATTATTATTATTATCTCGTTCAAAGATTGCTTGCAAATCTCATTTGATGATGTTATCGAGGGATTAATTTCAGCATTCAGTTACATAATTTATTTCTTTGGGTCAATGTCTATAGAGATATTAAGCATGGTCCGTGCACAAGGTGTGGGTCACCGGGAGATTGAATTCTAAATTAATGCCAAGTATGAAAAAATTAAATATATTAGATGAGTTGATCCCACGCTACACACCTGCCTCAAGAGTAATAGTTGCAAATTTCATGTGTGTTTGTTGTTTTTATAATTATGGTTTGAAAAATATAAGTTTTTGAAAAATATAACTATATTATAATATTTTTTTAATCAAAATCCTTTGAGGATTTTCAGTAGGATCTATATAAAATTATAGTATTTATTAATTAATTAAATACATTAAAAATTATATGATTGAGATAAAAAAACAATTTCAACTAATATTAATTAATGTGAGGAATCTTCCTTTCTCAAAAGAAGGATAAATTTATTAATAAGTTGTTGGTCTAGCGATTAAAACACTGCTATATTCTTGTAAGGGTGAGAACACAAGTTTAATCTCTAAAACATACATTTATTAGGAGAAGCAGTCACGAACCTCAAACATGATTAGTTTTACCTTTTAAAAATATGTAAGGATACTTAAGTAAATAATAATAATAATAATAATAAATTTTATGTTATCGAGAAATGGCAACGTTTCAGGTAATATTGTGCTGGGGATAAAGTGATCATTGTTTATCTTAATTAATGTGAGGAATCTCCCTTTCCCAAATGAAGGATAAAGTTTAATTTATCATGAATATGCTCTTATTTTAAATTATAAGAATAATAGCATCATTAATAAATAAATAAAAAAGGTTAGTATCCCTAGTGTTTAATTTAAAAGGGAAATATGAAAAATCATACGATTTTTTTTGTCAATTTTTTTAATACATACAATTTATATTATCACCTAATATGCATGGATAAGTTATTTTATAATTTATTTAAATTTTTATAATTTCCATAGAAATCCTTTGGATCAATATGCTTTACTATATATGAATGTTTTTTTTTAAAAGGAAAATGATGCTTTCTTAGGTAAACACAACTAGAACAAAAATTTATGGAGACTGGGGGTGAGTAAAAAAACTAAAAAATTAATTAAATCGAGAAAAAAAAAAATTAAAAAAACCGATTAAAATTTTAAAAAAATCAATCAGTTCGGTTTCAGTTTTATAAGTCTGAAACATAACCAAACCGCACCCCATAAAAAAAACAGAAAAAATTCAGCTAAACCATAAAAAACCTGATCCAAACCTGAAAAAAACGATCCAAACTGGTTTGAACTGGTTTTTGATCTAAAAAACTAAATCGAAACTCGTCGGTTTAAATCGATTTTTATTTTTTTTAACATTTAATATAATTATTTTATTTTAATAAAAACTAAATCAAATCAAAAATCATCATCCTGTCGCAGTGAAGACCTCTTTCTTGAGATATACGCTTTTTTTGGTTCTTTCAGAAAAGTAATTCTTAAAGAGAAAAGTAGCCTTCTGTGCATTGAAAGCCACCAATAGTCAACCACTATATATTTATCAAAGATATTTATGGTCTCAAAAATTGTGTACACGTAATCAAGATGACAATTGTGGATATGTGAAAGTTGACTTGCGAATATTCAAAATATGAAATTAAAAAAAATAAAAGTAATAATTGATTTAAAAATCTCATAAAAGTAGTTTAAATCATTTGTCATAGCCAAATAAGGAAAAGATAATTAAGAAAGCTATTTTTTTAAAAAATATGAACAGCAATGGTTAAAGAAACTAAAAGTAAATATTCAAAGTGAAGTATAATAATAATAATATAAATAATTTACTGTTACGATTTCTGTAGCATTGCCCACCCCTTCCTACCCTATATAATCCCGACGTTTTCATCACAGTTTTCAAACTCCATTGCTTCAAATACTTCTCAACAGCTCCCTCCTTAGTTTCCTTCAAATTGATTAGAGATGGCATACAAGATCAAAGTATGGTGCTTCCTACTTTTCCTATTGAAGCTGGTGTCGAATTTGCAGAATTGCGCTCATGCAGCTCCACAGGTGCCTTGTTTTTTCATATTTGGAGACTCGTTGGCGGATAGTGGCAACAACAACAACCTTGTCACAGCTGCTAAGGCCAATTACCGCCCATATGGAATTGACTTCCCTAACGGAACCACCGGAAGGTTCACTAATGGCCGAACCGTGGTGGATATAATTGGTGATCCCTTCTCATCTCCTTGCACGTTATGATCACTTTCATTTTAGTTTCGAAATGCAAAATAATTTGTCTCATAAATACCAAATTATACCAGTTTAAGTCATATTAATTAATAACTTCACGGAAAGTTTCATCATATATTATTGTTTAAGAATAAATTACATCATCTCTCCTGAAGTATAGTTCAGGTATTTAGTCAAAAGTTGTGAATTGATAGAACAACCTGCATAGAAAAACTTTATAATGCTACAGTAATAACTACAGTGCATGAGAGAAGAGAAAAAATCATATAGATGTTCAAAATGATAATAATGTCTTTCTTCTTCTTAAAAAATTATTTCTTTTCTTTTTTGTTTTGTTTCTCTCTTTTGTTGTGTCTATCTCTCTTTCACCATAGAATTTATATGTCAAAATCCCCTTAACCGTGATCATAGCAGAACAATTTATTTGCACACACAAATCGAGAAATGGTCCAAAAATTTATTTGCACATACGGATACGGTTCAGATGGTGAATAGACATTACATTTGGGCATTTGCAGGTGAACTTCTGGGCTTTAACCAATTTATTCCACCATTTGCAACTGCTAGAGGCAGAGACATATTGGTTGGTGTTAACTATGCATCTGGGGCAGCAGGGATTCGTGATGAGAGTGGAAGGCAACTGGTACCAAATAATTTACGTTGTAGTAATTTTTTGCCTGTGAGAGTACTCTTACAACGTCCTATGATTTAACTTCCATCTTTTTTTTTTTTTGTTTTCCTATTTCTGTTGACATGTTCCAGGGTGGTAGAATCAGCCTAAATAAGCAATTGCTGAATCATGTTACTACATTGAGTCGCTTGATTCAATTACTAGGGACTAAGCAGGCAGCAACAAATTACCTTAATAAGTGCTTGTATTATGTCAGCTTGGGCAGTAATGACTACTTAAACAACTACTTCATGCCCAGTGAATATATAACAAGCCGTTTATACACCCCTGATCAATATGCCAAGGTTTTAATTGACCAGTATAGTCTGCAAATAAAGGTTCGTATTACTATCCTTTTCCCGAGAAATTAATTTTATGATGCTCAAAATATAAACATTGATACTTAGATACAAGAAGAAAGAGAGAGAAATACAAGAAATACTTAATATTTTTTATGGGATTAGATGTGATTTTCTCTTAGATTCGTAGTTAGAGCTTGAACACTATAATTTATTTTTAATAATTGTATTTGTACCTTAATTTATGCATTATAGCCCATATATATTTCAATTTATCTTTTCTGTGAATCTATGTCTTTCGTTTCTATTTTTCTTCAGCTTCTGTACCTCCTAGGAGCCAGGAAAATTGCCTTGCCTGGACTTGGACCAATAGGCAGCATTCCTTACTCATTTTCTACTCTATGCCGCAACAATCTCTCTTGTGTGACCAATATAAACAACGCAGTCCTACCTTTTAATGATAGACTCGTATCACTTGTTGATCAACTGAATAGAGAGTTGAATGACGCACGCTTTATATACTTGAATTCTACTGGGATGTCATCTGGCGATCCTTCTGTGCTCGGTAAGTCATCCAACCTGTTGGTGGAGGATCTTACAATTTATTAATACGAGGAATTACTCAGTATATAAGGAGTACGATTCACAGTATACTTAATAATTTCTTGTTTTAATGATTACTATTTGGTTCTAAGCAATGGAAATTGTCTGTTTTGTGCATAACAGGGTTTAGGGTTGTAGACGTTGGATGTTGTCCAGCACGTAGTGATGGCCAATGCATTCAAGACTCAACCCCATGCCAAAATAGGACTGAATATGTGTTTTGGGATGCAATTCATCCTACCGAAGCTTTGAACCAATTCACTGCAAGAAGATCGTACACTGCCTTTCTTCCATCTGATGCTTATCCAACCGATATCAGTCATTTAGTCAGTTAACATGCAGATCTAAGTCAAGGAAGATAATATTCCATAAATAATATAATAAATAATTTATAGAAATAACGTGGTCTTGGTCACTTTGCTACGATGATAAAATTATGTAAAACGAAAAAAAAGTCTGACAATATGCTGTAACATGCATGTACTTGTACCTCAAGAATGATATATAAGATCGTTTTCTTACGAAATACTTGTATCAACTTTCCAGTTCTACTCTTCTAGTTGAAAGTTTGCTCTTCATTATTAAAAAACTAACAAAATGTTAATTTTATCACATTTTTGTTTTATTTTGATGATTTTTCTCTCATCTTTCCCTCTCAAATCAACATCTATGTTATCACATGCATTTGGAAACCTAAAAAACTAAAAAAAACAGTTTAGTTGATGGTTGGGAGTGGCATTGAAATGTTTAGAAAACCACAACGGTAGCTTTGAGAGATTTTAAGGTATAGAAGCAAATATTGATGACTTTAGAGGGACCGAATTAAATTTTAACCAATTTTTTTTTTCTTTTGGACTTTTTAATTTTATTTTTTTTAATTAGTAGGATCAATTGATTTTACTTACTTCAATTTATACTTGCTTGAGTATAATATTATAGTTAATATTGGACTTAATTAGGATAAAAAAAGAATTAATTTGTTTTGGGTTTTTGATAGAAGTATAATTACGAATGTATACGAGCAATAAATGCTTCGAGATTACGCAAAAATCTCGTTACCTTATTTTTTACCCTTTATTTTCAACATATTTTAAAAAATATATATAAAAAAACTAAGAAATCAAAAAATAAAAACAGGGAGGGAAACAGCATGTATACGAAGAAATAAGGACTATAATAAATATAAAAGTTTGAGTCCCTCTTCAACGTAGTTGTGAGATAAGGAGATGAGAATATAAGATTCGAAAGTCAAGTTTTTTTATCCTCTATTATGATTTTATCATGGAATAATGTTTGTGGATTGTGTTCTATGTGTAAATGTAGAACAATTAGTAAAACTATTAGACTATGGCACTGATACTGCTTAATTAATCGTTTAATCTAAAATATCTTGATGCTTTGATTCTTTAGTTAGAGGATAGTGGAATCAAATGGTATTCTTATGATGTTCTTATAATGTGGAATGGAGATTCTTTCTCTGTCGTCATTTTTGCACTGGACGGGGAAAATCTCCAGGTACCGTAAGAGATATCAAGGAAGGAGCAACTTCCTTCTCTAAGCTATTCTCTCAACCACCTGTTTTCATACCTCTTTTGGGATATAATGGTTGTAAAAAGCTTAGTGCTTCTTCAGCTGCTTCCCTGCAAAGAGATATAACTATGGAGGAGCTCTAGGAAGCTATATTCAGCTGTGATGGTTCAAAAGCTCTAGCCAGGTCCTAATGGTTTCAACTTCAACTTTTACAAGAGGTCTTGGAATTTGTTGAAGAATGACATTTTAATAATGGTTTCAGAGTTCTTTCAAAGGGGTAAACTTCCAAAAGGTATTAACAACTCCTACATCACCTTGATTCCTAAAAAGAAAGGCAACATTAGCTTTGGGGATTACAGGCCTATCAATTTGATAAATGGTTTGTATAATATGATCTCAAACATCCTTGGTAATAGACTAAATGAAGTTATGAATGGTATTGTGAGCATTCCTCAATCTGCTTTTGTTACAGGCAGATAAATCTTAGATTGAGCAATGATTACAAATGAGGTCATGGACACTATGAGGAGCAAAGGAATTCCATTTCTTGGGATTTTCTGGGCAAGGTTATGGAATACATGGGCTTGGAGGATTGCTGGCGTAAATGGATTGTCTAGTTTTGTGAAATAAAGACCCTTAGCTTGTGTATAAGAATAACTCTCTTATTATGTTTAGAAAATAACTCAAAACTAAACACTGCAAGCTTTCGTTGTGATCATTGTTACAACTCAACAATGATATTTATATCAATTCTAGTACAGCTTTCCTATTTCTATTAGAACTAGATAACTCCTAATTCTATTAGGATTACATCAAGCCTATCTTATCCTAACTACTCTTGTATAGGATATCTTGGGCTCTCCGTAATGTTGAAGCTTATCCAACATTCTCCCTCTTAAGCTTCAATTTAGCTTCGGTCATGTCTTGAACTCCTATCAAGCTTCTCATTTCTGCAAATTTGATCTTCGCCAATGCTTTAGTTAAGATGTCCGCCTTTTGTTCAACTCCCGGTACGTGTTCCACATCAACAAGTTCCATCTCAATGCACTCTCGTATAAAATGGTAGCGTTTATGAATGTGTTTGCTTTTACCATGAAATACGGGGTTCTTGGTGAGTGCTATTGCTGATTTGTTATCAATCTTGATGATGATTTGCTCGGTCTTCCATCCGGTGATCTCACTTAACAGGTCTTGAAGCCAAATGGCTTGTCTGGCTGCTTCCGTCGCTGCCATGAACTCAGCCTCACATGATGAAAGAGCAACCGTATTCTGTTTTTGTGAGCACCAAGTAATTGGTGAGGATCCAAAGAAGAATATATGACCCGTAGTGCTTCTTCCATCATCTTGATCAATATTGTGACTGCTATCGCTGAACCCAATGATTTTCTTTGATCTCCCACGATTAAACTTCAAGCCAAATGCCACCGTTCCCTTCAGATACCGTAGTATGTGCTTCATTATTTCACCATGTGACTTGCGAGGGCTTTGCATATACCTGCTAGCAACTCCAACAGAAAATGCCAAATCGGGTCGTGTGTGTAATAAATACCGTAAGCACCCTATGTTCCTTCTATAACATGTAGGATCTATCTCTGCTTCTTCTTGTGCCTTTGACACTTTCAGTCCAAACTCCATAGGTACTTGAGTCGGATTGCAAGTTTCTAAACCAGCTTCTCTCAAGATCCTTCGCGCATAACCTTCTTGTTTAATTTCGATTCCATCTTCAACTTGTTGTACTTCAATACCGAGATAATAGGTGAGCCTTCCAAGATCTGACATCTCAAACTTTGTTGACATCCCAGCCTTGAATTCACTTATGACTTTGAGAGTGTTGCCAGTCACAAACAAGTCATCTACGTAAATAGCAACAATGAGAAGAGTTCTTTCCTCTTCCTTGCGATACACGGAAGTTTCTTTTGAGCACCTCTTGAATCTCATCTCCTTCAAGATTTGATCTAATTTTGTGTTCCAAGCTCGAGGAGCTTGTCTCAAACCGTACAATGCTTTCGATAGTTTGTACACCTTGTGTTCTTTACCTTTTACTTCAAAGCCTTCGGGTTGCTCAACATAAACATCTTCCTTTAATTCTCCATGTAAGAATGCTGTTTTCACATCTAAGTGATGAATTTCCCATCCATGTGATGCCGCCAATGCAATCAACAATCGAATAGTTTCAATACGAGCAACTGGTGCAAAAACTTCATCGAAATCTATGCCGGATTCTTGGACATATCCCTTAGCCACGAGCCTCGCCTTGTATTTGTTGATAGTCCCATCCGCATTTTTCTTGATTTTGAAGATCCACTTTAGACCAATAACTTTTGTCTCACTCGGTTTATCAATTAGAGACCATGTCTTGTTTTTGTTGATAGAATCGATCTCTTCTTTGCATGCTTGTCTCCATTTTGCCGAACCCTTTGCTTCTTTATAATGACTTGGCTCATCATTCATCGAAAGTAGAAGTCTCTCACATTCTACAGAGGCTTGAAGAACATAATCATCAAGGTAACGTGGTTGACTTACTTGACGAGTCGATTTTCTTAGCGGTTGCTCTGTTTGTTGGTGGTGCACATTACTCTCATTATCGTGATTGCTATGAGAGTCTTCGTCTGTGTTGTTGTCGTCTTCATGTTCATGATTATGATGCTCAAGATCATTTAACTCATTGCTTCCGTTTTTGTCATGATCTTGGTGTTGATCATTGGCTATTACCGTGGGTCCTTCTCCTGCATCCACAACTTCACCCCATCTCATGTAAAACATTCCCGGATCCCTTCTTGGTTCGTCTCTTGATTCATTCCAGCTCCATCTTGTCTTCTCATCAAATACCACATCACGACTTACAACAATTTTTCGTGTCGTTGGGTTATAAAGTCTATAAGCCTTGGATCCCGGCTCAATCCCAAGGTGCACTAGTGTCTTTGATCTGTCGTCCAGTTTCTTGAGGTTTGTAGCTTCAATTTTTGAGTATGCTACACAACCAAAAACCTTTAAATGTCCTAGGTTCGGTTTCTTCTCTCGCAAGCATTCGTAAGGAGTCATGTTTTCAAGGGCTCTTGTTGGTACCCTGTTGATTACATATGTAGAGTGGCGTACTGCTTCCCCCCATAGATAGTTTGGTACCTTCATTGCCTTGAGAATGCTCCTTGTCATCTCCATCAACGTCCTATTCCTTCTTTCTACTACACCGTTTTGTTGTGGTGTGTAGGGTGCCGTGAGATGCCTCTTGATCCCGCTTTTCTCGCAAAATTCATGGAACTCCCTTGAAGTGAACTCACCTCCTCTATCAGTTCTAAGAGTTATGATTGTTTTCCCAAGATCCTTCTCTACTAGACTCTTAAATGCCTTGAATCTACCAAACACTTCACCCTTTTCTTTTATCAAGATTGACCACATGTATCTTGAAAAGTCATCTATGATAACAAATATATATTTGTTGTGAGCAATGGTTGGTGGTGTTATGGGACCACATAGGTCTGCGTGTAGGAGTTCTAGGGGTTTAGAGGCTCGAAACATAGATGTCTTTGGAAAAGATTGACGAGCTTGTTTCCCGACTAAACACGACTCACACAATCTTTTTTCTTCTCTGATTTCCGGCAAGCCATGAACTATCATTTGTTGGGACATAGCTTTGATTGTTTTAAAGCTTATATGTCCTAACCTTGCGTGCCACCTCCAAGTATTGTCTTCTATCCTCGTGTGTAAGCAGACCGGTTTTCCTATTTTTAGACTTATTTTGTAGAGTCTATTGGCTGAACGTATGACCTTTACCAAGAGTCTTCCACTTGGATCATGGAGTGTCAAGTAGTTTTGTCTCATCCTTACATCACACCCGGCTTCCGTAGCTTGTCCTAGGCTTAGGATATTGCTTTTAAGTACAGGAATGTAGTAGATATCGACAACAAGTTTTTGTTCCTCCGTTTTGCTTTGAAAAAGAATTGAACCTTTCCCTCCTATTTCAACGCAAGATCCATCTCCGAATTTCACCTTCCCTTTTATGTTCTCGTTGAGTTCCAGGAAATAAGTCTTGTTGCCGGTCATGTGGTTGCTTGCTCCATTATCAAGATACCAAACTCCGCCTTCTCTTTCGTTTGTTTCGTACTTCTTTGGTATGACATTTTCTTCATTTAAGAACACAACTTCGTGCATATAAAGGGCTGGATCGGCTTCTTCCGTTTCTACTTTATTTGCTTCTTGTATCCTTTGTGTTCTTTCAGGGCATGTGGAAGCAAAGTGACCAGGTCTATCACAGCGATAGCAGATTACTTTTGATCTATCTTTCTTTTCTCTTGTTTGGTTTTGATCACCTTGAGTTGTTGTCCGTTCTTGTGGGTTGAATCTTCCTCTGCCTCGTCCTCTGTGCCCTTTGTATCCTCTTCCACGTCCTCTCCCTCGTGATGCTGTAAAACTTTGTTGCTCTGAATTTGCGTATAGTAGCTTGCCTTGTGTTTCTCCGTGATTCTCCTCATTGAGAATTCGTTCTTCATAGGCTTTGAGTCTGCCTATAATATCTTCAAATCCTGTTTTGTTCAAGTCCAGAACTTGCTCGAGAGAGGCTATGATTTGGATGTATTTACTTCTTGGCAAACTATTGAGAAATTTCTTCACGAGTTTTGGTTCCTCAATCTTTTGTCCAAGTGAAGTTGACTTTGACGCTAGCTCAGATAACTTACCCGCAAAGTTATCTATTGTATCTGTGTCCTTCATCTTGATTCTTTCAAACTCAGACATTAGAGTTTGAAGTCTTGCTTCCTTGACACGATCAGCACCAAGGTTACGAGTTTTGATTGATTCCCATATCTCTTTTGGAGAGTCTTGTTCGCCTACTTGCAAGATAAGAGTCTCCGGGATGGATTGAAACAATAATCCTATTGCGACATCATTCTTGTGGGATTCTTTTGAACCAGGTTCAATTGTTTCCCACACCTTATGAATTCGCAACAAAACTCTCATCCTCATGGCCCATACTGCATAGTTTGTAGAGTTTAACATGGGGCATTGGATTGAAGAGGGGATGACTTCCTTTGGTTGTGGAGGAGTGGTGTTGTCTCCCATAGTTTGGTTTTTTCAAGTTGTTTGATCGATTCGCCTACAGCTCTGATACCAATTCTAGTTTTGTGAAATAAAGACCCTTAGCTTGTGTATAAGAATAACTCTCTTATTATGTTTAGAAAATAACTCAAAACTAAACACTGCAAGCTTTCGTTGTGATCATTGTTACAACTCAACAATGATATTTATATCAATTCTAGTACAGCTTTCCTATTTCTATTAGAACTAGATAACTCCTAATTCTATTAGGATTACATCAAGCCTATCTTATCCTAACTACTCTTGTATAGGATATCTTGGGCTCTCCGTAATGTTGAAGCTTATCCAACAGATTGAGGAATGCATCTCAACTTCTAGATTGTTTACCCTAATCAATGGCTCTCCATCTGTAGAATTTGATGTGATATGTGGCCTTAGGCAAGGAGAACCTTTGTCTCCATTTCTTTTTAACATGGTGGTTGTGTTGGTGGGAGAAACCACTGGTGGTGGCTTTGAAACACTCAGAGGGGATAAAACACAAAGTTTTATTTCAAGAACAAGAAGCTTACAATAACACAAAAGCTTAATACATGCCCTCTTTTTCTATATTTAGTGTTTCTCTCTAAACTCTCCACACTAAATAACATAAGCTTAGCACCCTATTTATACACGAATTCAGAACAAGCAAATTCAAACTTTTCAGGTGTGAAGGCGGCTGGCGGCTGGTTGGTGACAGCTGGTGGCTGGATGGGTGGTGGTTGCCTTCTTTGACCTTTAGATTGAGTTTAAGTTCAACAAATCTCCCCTTTAAACTCAATCGAGGGATGTCATGCCAAGCATGAACTTTAGTCTGATAAATACTTCTCCTTTTAATGGCTTTTCTCTGTTTATAGCCTTTATCCACTAATCTAGCTTTGTATCTTTGCACTTCTCCTTTTGCATTCTTCTTCGTCTTGTAGACCCATTTGACACCTATTACTTTCTTGTTTTCTGGTGGATTAGTCAGCTTCCAGGTATCATTCTTCTCAATGGCATGTATTTCCTCATCCATTTCTTTAATCCATTTCTCTTCTGTGATAGCTTCATTGAAGCTTAGTGGGTCACTATCTGCAAAGAAACAAAATAAAGTTGTATCTTCCATGACTTGAGAGGCATCGTACAACTCTTCAAGATTTCTCATCCTTCTTGGTCCTTCTGATGAGGATGTTGATAGTGGTGTTGATGATGATGATTCTGGTGTGTTCCTCCTGTTGAATACAAGGAATCTGTGTACCGGACTTTGTGGTTCAGCTGCTGGCACAATCGGTTCTTCTTCACCTTCAAGGATCAAATCAGTGTTGATCCATTTGACTGCTTCTTGGTCATCATTCCATTGCCAAGATTTATCTTCTTCAAAGATAACATCTCCACTCATAATTACCTTCTTCGTGATGGGATTATACAGCTTGTATCCCATCCTTCTTTCACCGTATCCGACAAAGATGCATTTCTCGCTTTTATCATCGAGTTTGGTCCTTTTTGCATCTGGGATCTTTGCATATGCCACACAACCAAAGACTCGAAGATGAGTAACACTTGGTTTGTGACCACTCCATGCTTCTTCTAGAGTAACACCTTGCAAACTTTTGGTTGGGCAGCGATTCAGTAGATACACTGCATATGATACAGCTTCAGCCCAATATTGCTTGGGCAGCTTCTTTGCTTTGAGCAGACTTCTTGCCATATCAAGAATCGCTCGATTCTTCCTCTCAGCTACACCATTCAGTTGTGGTGTATAAGCTGGTGTTGTCTGATGTCTGATGCATTGTTGTGTATAAAAGGCTTCAAAGTCATTTGCTGTATATTCTCCACCTTGATCAGATCTCACGGTTCTAATCTTATAGCCACTTTGCTTCTCCACAATTGCTTTAAAATCTTTAAAACAATTGAATACTTCTGACTTCCTCTTCAGAAAATATATCCACATCTTTCTACTAAAATCATCAATAAAAGTGAGGAAGTACCTATTTTGTCCAGTTGACATAGGCTTTATCGGGCCACACACATCTGTGTGCACTAACTCCAGTGGCCTCTTTGCTTTCCAGTTGACTTCTTTGGCAAAACTGGATCTGTGATGTTTGTTGAGGACACAACTTTCACAAACTTCATCCGGATGATCAATGTGAGGCATACCTTTTGTTGCTACCCCAATTTTTGACCCATGTTTTGGTAAATTTTCAAAAAAAAATCCAAAAATAGCAAAAAGCATTGAAAATCCAAAAAAAATATGTTTTTTAATATTTGCATCGTTTTTAGCATTTTCAGCGTCGTCTAAAAAGAATTTAAATTTTGAAGGGTCTTTCGAACGCGTTCGACTTTTCACGTGTCATTTTTTAAATAATTGATTTTCCTCATCGAGTCGATGTTGATATTGCTCGTTTTCAAAAAAATATAAAAAAATCAAGAAAAATCAAATTTATAAAAAGAAAGAAGTTGAGGGACCAAGTTTGGAAACCTAGTAACATTTTTGCCTATAAATATTGGTCTTCAACTCACACAAAGGGAGGCAATTTTACACATTGAGGGTAATCATAAACAAACCCTAAAAAAAAAAAAACCCTTACTCCCCATCACAAAAACCAGCCGGTAGTGCCCACTCTCGATCTTTACCAAAAAGAGGCTGCCGGCTTGGTTTTCTTTCTCACTGCAGCCCCTCTGAATCTTTTTCCTTCGCCACCCAAAGAGCTCCCCTGCCTAACGTCGTTTTGCCTTCACCATAACAGCCGACCGAACACCAGCACTGACTATCTCCCTCATCCCTCTCTCGGTTGCGCCTCTATTTTCGGCTGAAAATCAGAGGGCCCTTCCCCATTCCCACAAATCTTCCCCTTTCGGTCGTTCCTCCTTCACCATCAGCGACCCGCAGCCATCACAGACTCAGCTCTGACTGACCTCCCTCTCAACCACCATGAGCTGACCACCCTCTCCTCTCCATTCAGCCTCCAATAGCAGCCGCCAAAACAATAGCCCGAAGCCAGCCACCACTAGATCCGTCCGTTGTCTTCATCCAGCTCCTCCACCACAGAGTAGTCCCCATCATCTCCTCAGACCACAACAGATCTGCCCTCATCAGTACAGATCAGCTGCCACCACCCAACCACCAGACCTGCCACTCAAAGCAGAGGAGAAGACGGAACCCCTAACGAACTGACCCGTCGTGAAGTAGATCCGAAGAAGGAGAAGGGGGGAGAAGTCGATCTGAAGAAAGAGAAGAAAGAGCAGACCTAGAAGGAGAAAGGGGGAGAAGCTGATCGGAAGAAGGAGAAGAAAGAGCAGACCTAAGAAGGAGAAGAAAGAGCAGATCAGAGAAGAAGAAAAACAAAATAAAAAAAACTATTTGTTGCGTTTCTTGGCTTTGCAGGTGACGATACCTCTCACCGCCGGCAAGGACGCGCCGCCACTATTCCCATGCACTGTTCCAGCATATTCTAGAAGCCTTTGGATGGTTTTGGGGTCTGTTTTGTAATTTTAAATGGTTTGATGTATTTTTTTTTAATTTAGCATTGAATTTTTATTATTTGTATTGTGGATGTAAAAGAAAAGAAAAGGAAAAGAAAAGAAACAAAAATAGTGAAAGTGTATGTGTGTGTTTGTATTTTTTTTATAAATGTTTTTATTTTTTTTTATGATAAAATTACAAAGATTAAAGAAGAATTTAATATTTTGATTGGATCACGGTCAAGAACTATTAACTTATACGTAAGTTGTATTTCTAATATCCGATGAAAAGATAACATTTTAAAACTTCTTTAACACGTCAAAATCACGAAGCAGCTTACCTCAGGTAGGGTGCGTTAGGGGTGCTAATATCTTCCCTAATCACAATCAGTCCCTTACCCACGAATCTCTGATAAGACCATTACATCCAGTTTCCTAGTAGCCCGCAATCAATTACTAGGTGGCGACTCCAACGAACCAATCCAAGCAAACGACACAACGAGAATAAAATTGCCAACCGATGCCGCACGGATTTTCTGACGTGCGACACCTTTGACCATCTTTTTGCTTGCTAGCATCTTTAGACTCGTGAAATTTAGATGTCTAAGCCTCAGATGCCAAAGCCATTCTTCACTGTTGGTGATGGCACTCAAACACCTTGCTGCATCATACTGCATGTTTAAAGGAAACATCCTATTCTTGGACATTTTCACATAGGCAATTAATCTCCCATAGTAGTCTCTAATTGTTAGATGACAATTCTTTGTGAAAAGATTATAACCTCTCTCCATAAGTTGACCTATGCTGATCAAGTTCGGCTTTATGGCTGGGACATAATAAACATCGACGATGTAGCTATGATCGCTGTTCTTCAACTTAATTGGGATGTTGCCTTTACCTTTGAATGAAACCTTTAAGGTATCTCCTAGACCTTGAATGGTCTCATCTAGATCACTAAATAACTCTCGGTTGCCATACATGTGATTGCTGGCTCCAGTATCTAGATACCATATATTCTCCTATTTCTCGCTAAGACCTTGTTGGACAAGTAATGCAGCTGCTTCTCTGTCATCCTTCTCTGCATAGTTGGCTTGCTCACGTATCTCCAACGGAGCTTTCCTTTGGCATTCAGTGCTATAGTGCCCAAATTGATTGCAACTATAACATTGGATATTCCTCTTGTCACGGTTATTGTAACCGCCTCCTCTTCCTCTAGGAGTGAATGCTTGTTGTCCTCGACCTCCTCTAGTGGTGTTTCTACCACCTCTTCCTCTAAAGCTTGTGTTCCAAGATCCTCTTCCTTGGAATCGCTGAAATCCTCCTCTGGATTGTTGACTTCATGTTTGAGTGGTATATCCACTTGTTGAAGTCTCCCCTTGCTCATATTTGTCTTTGAGAGGCATCTTTACTTGTAAGGCATGCTCAATGGCCTTATCTCCATTTCTCTTTACAATCTTTTGCTCATGAGCTTGCAAAGAACTCATAAGCTCATCTACTGTTAACTTGTCCAGTTCTTTGGACTCTTCAATGGCGACAACAACAAAATCAAATTTTGGATCTAGGGATCTCAAAATTTTCTCAGCAATTCAAGAATCTGAGATGGCTTCTCCATTTCTTCTCATCTGATTGACTATCACCATAATTCTTGTGTGATAATCAGAAATAGATTCTGAGGACTTCATTTTCAATAATTCGAATTCACCTCGCAAAGATTGAAGACGAATCTTTTTTATTCTGTCAGCACCTTTGTATTTTTGTTGTGAGAGCTTCCTATATTTCTTTGATGTTTCAGTGGAAGCAATGATCTCGAACGTGTCTTCATCAAGACCTTGATAGATGATGGTCTTTGCTTTGTTGTCTTTCTTTCTGTTCACTTTTAGGGCTTGTTTATATGCCTAATGTAGAGCATCTTCTACTTCTTTGGACTTTGGTTCATCATAACCATATTGTACAATATCTAGACACTCTTGTGAACCAAGGAATGCCTTCAATTTGATGCACCAACTATCATAGTTGTCTTTGGTCAGCTTCGGGATGAGTGTTTGTGTACTTTTTGTAGTCATTTTGCTCTTTTAATGACTATATCACCTTCTGAGAGCCGAATTTGATCAAACGGACACTGTAGATCAATCCAGAATGGTCCAAATAGTAGGGAGTCGGTCTTTGTTGAAATCGAGTAAAAAATAGGGTGAACCGGTCAAAAAACCGATTCTATACGACGGGCGGTTCGCTGGGCTCGAACCGGGAATATTCTGGGGAATATTCGGTCGGCTCGGCTGCAGTTGATGGTGGCTCAACTCGGCGCTGCTGGATGGCGGCTCGGCTAACGGCTTTGCTTAGACGGCTTCAACGGCTTGAATATGGCGCACGTGGATGACATGCGTCTTCAACCTCTAGCGCGTGTGGGCGACAGTCACCGAATCTTCAAGCGGCAAGTGTGGCTCACCGCGGGCTCCGATGAGGCTGATTCTTGCACCAGTGAGTTCGTATGGATGAGCTCTACACTGTGGAATGATCAAAACTTGTTTTTGACAACTTTGAAAATTCGGGTATACCCCAAAACTCTTCTGTTTTCTAACGAACGGGGCTCTGATACCAATTGTTGGTGGGAGAAACCACTGGTGGTGGCTTTGAAACACTTAGAAGGGATAAAATACGAAGTTTTATTTCAAGAACAAGAAGCTTACAATAACACAAAAGCTTAATACACACCCTCTCTCTATATATCTAGTGTTTCTCTCTAAACTCTCCACACTAAATAACATAAGGTTAGCACCCTATTTATACATGAATTTAGAACAAGCAAATTCAAACTTTTCAGGTGTGAAGGCGGCTGGCGGCTGCGGCTAGGCGGTGGCAGCTGGTGGCAGCTGGTGGCTGGCGGCTGGTAGGTGACAGCTGGTGGTTGGCTGGGCGGTGGTTGCCTTCCTTGACCTTCTAGATTGAGTTTAAATTCAACAGGTTGAAGGCCTATATGTTCTGATCAGTAGAGGCACTAAGGCTGGTTTGCTGTTAGGAATTGAAGTAGGGAGAGGTTTATAGATTACTCATATGCAATTTGCAGATGACTCCCTATTCTTTATCCCAAATGATGTTCAAAGCTTGCTGAATACTAAAAGAACTCTTAGGTGGTTCTGTAAATGTTGTAGTTTGGGGGTCAATTTCCACAAGAGCTTCCTAATTGGGATTAATGTTGATGAGGCATACACTGTTGGCCTATCCAACCTTCTTTTCTGTAAATTTGACTCCTTGCCATTCAAATACTTATGTTACCATTAGATGCTAATCCTAAAAGGATTGTTATTAATGGACACAAAATGGTTGTTGGCAGCCATGTCTGCCTAGTGAAGGTTAATAGTGGTTGCAATTAGGTAACCGAATATTAAATATGGTGGTGAGTGGCTGCTAAAAATAACCAAAATAGGGACGATTGTCTCCCATATCAGCTATAAATAGAGGGTGTTAATGCTAGTTGATAGACACACGAAAACAAAGAGAAATATAGAGAGAGAAAGCTAGAGAGAGTTGAGTTGAGTGGAGAAGAATTTTCTTCTCCTTTTTGTTTTGTTGTTTGTATTGTTTTTAAGCTTGATTAATACAAATTAATAGCTTCATAAAGTAGACAAGTTGCCGAACCATGTAAATTGTGTGTGTATGTGTTTGATTTCTAGAATTTCCTAACAAGGATCACTACATGGAAGCCAGTTATTTCAATGATCCGGACGAGGCTTCAATCTTGGAAGGGTATATTGCTTTTAATGGAAGGAAGAGTATGCTTGATCAAGAGTGTTCTGTCATCTCTCTCTATCATCTTTATTCTGTATTTCAAAGGGTGTGGTGAGACAAATTATGGCTATGGAGTGTCAATTCGTATGGTCAAGTACCTCTGACAAACAGAAAGTGCATAAGATTGCCTGGATAGTACTGGTTGTAAGGAGGGTGAAAGGGAGGGCTTGGAACTGGATCAGTTGCAGCAAAAAATAAAGTTCTTCTCTTCAAATGGTTGTGGAGGTTGGGCTCAGGAGATCGCCGACTTTTAAGAATGGGTTACCTGTGTTCTCCAAGCGTCTCTCCATCGTCTGGTCAGATATTTACTTAACCATTAAATATGATGACCAGGCCTCTTCTACTCTTCGAGAAAATTGCAAGCTTCAAATAGGGTATGGTGCTACTGTTCACTTCTGGGATGATGTCTAGATTGGTAACAAACCTCTGTCTGAGTACCCTATCTGCGGCTGTATCACTTGTCATCTTAAAAAGATAAGCCTATCAATAGTATGGGTTCTTGGGATGATATCTGTTGGTATTGGAACTTCACCTGAAATCGAGATCTCATGAGCTATGCTTTGAAGCAACTTGATAGCTTAATTGAGATTCGTAACAGTGCTCACCTGCACAAGTATACAGAAGACAAGAAGTGCTGGATTTTGGACAGTAAATGATCCTATTATGTTAAGTCTTGCTTTGTCATCTTAGACCGTCTCTTGATCCTTGGATTTAAACCATTCCTTGCAGACATTTAGAAGAATTCTTCTTTACCA
This sequence comes from Populus alba, assembly GCF_005239225.2. Classification (NCBI taxonomy): domain Eukaryota; kingdom Viridiplantae; phylum Streptophyta; class Magnoliopsida; order Malpighiales; family Salicaceae; genus Populus; species Populus alba. Next base: position 4,414,231 of record NC_133302.1, read on the forward strand.
AAATCTGAGATGTTGTTGTGGCTAGCCTTGCATAACATGTTGTGCACTCGTTCCTTCCCAGCAAAATGGAAGATTTTGTCGACTAATGAAGACTTATGCCCCTTCTGCAATTGTACCTGATACCATATCTATATTTGTGCTTCTTCATCAAATAAAAAAAAAAAGGCACCCAAAACCTTAAACATCACATCATTGTAACTGTTGAAATAATGGCACCAAAGCTGGAGTTTGTTCTGCAATAGTTCTTTTATTATTTATCAGTGTTGGGAAAACTAGGAACAACCGAACACCAATTTAGCGGAATACAATTCACAAATCCCAATTATTTCCCTCTTTATGCAGTAAAAACAGAATCAAATAATGACCAAATATAATGCAAATAATCACACAAAATCAACACCAAGATTTTTTACGTGGAAAACCCGATACGGGAAAAACCACGGGACCGTAGTCCACCTAAAAACTTCCACTATCAACAATAATGGGTTCACAACTGTTCTTCCTCAGATTCAACTAAGGGATACAACATAATATCATCAAGAACAACTTATTCTCGGATTACAACAAGATTATAAGAGAATTGTTGGAGAAAAACTCACAAACTGACAGCCCTAATTTGCCTTTCAATTACCCTTCCTCCTAAAAAAATATGCAATTGGATTTCAATTCGAATTAAAAATGATTCAATTGTGTAAAATGAAAGTTCAAGTATAAAAATCAGAATACTGAGAATAGCTTCCTATCTGGCAAAAGATATAAAGGTTTGCAATAATGGAAATGTGTTGGACAGACAAAGGTAAAGGATTTTTCTTGAGTCTTTAAAGGTTCTGAGATTAGGGTAGAAGTATAAAATATAATTAAGGCTTCTTATGAATGATTTAATGTGGAGACTTATCACCGAATTGGATTGATTTTCAATGGGATCAGTTGTTACATGATAGATGGAAGTGGTGTTTAGAAATGCAGTACAAATCATGTTTTCTAAAAAAATTAATTTTTTTATTTAAAATTATTTTTTTTATGTTCTTAGATTTTTTTAATATACTGATATCAAAAATAATTTTTTAAAATTAAAAAATATTATTTTGATATATTTTCAAGTAAAAAATACTCTTAACCGCAACCACTATCATACTCTTAAACACTCTCCTAATAAAAAAGAAATCCAACTCCAATTTAACTTAGCTTTTAGTAACTGGTTTTTTATTGTAATTATTATTCATTATATTTATAAAAATGATATATATCACTCTTCACAACTCTGAATATAAATATTTAAAAACAATGTTTTAATGCAATAGCTATGAATACTCATAATTATAACTATTTTATAATTTCATTTACAAAGTATTTATGTTTCAGAATTTCATATTTATTCTAGATTCATTAATAAAACTTAAATAATTATTATTATAAATAAAAATATATATTTTTACATAAATAAAGTCAATATTACATATAATCACTCCATTCCCTGTAGGATATAAACACTAACTATAAAAAGTACTTTTGTGACTGTTTTAGTTTTAATCTGTTTCTTATTCATGATTTTTTCATGATAAAACAATTTGTGGTTCGTGGCATCAGCTTTTACTAATTGGATAAAGATCCTGGGCCGATGAAGACGAAGAAGCAGTCCATGGTCCCTCTGATGACTTCACGACGGACTGAGTTTCACTTAAACTTCCATTGACAGAAGATTGAGCAAACTTATTATGTAAGAACGTAGAAAACCCTGATGGGTCACCCAATGTGCTTGGAACCATGACGAGTTGCTCGACATCAGTTTTTCCTTCAAGCATGCTCACTACTGTAGACATTGTAGGTCTAAGTGCTGGAGACTGATTTGTGCATAGCAGGGCTACATTGATCATTCTAACCACTTCTTTCTTGTTGAATTCAGACCCCAATATTGGATCAACCATCTCCATTATGTCCCCAATTTTTTGTAAATATAGAACCTGAAATAATAATAAAAAAATAGATATATAGCTGACTAAGAGTAAACATGAACAGATAATTAAGAGACTAAATAGGCATAACTTACCCAATCTAGAAGGCATACAAAATTCTCATCCCTCCTAAATTTGACGTTGTTCATCCCAGAAACAATTTCCAATGCTACAACACCAAAGCTGTATACATCTGCCTTGTAAGTTAAGTAACCATATAATGCATATTCCGGTGCCATGTATCCCCTGCACGATAGAATAACTCAGTTACTCGGAGACATTTTACTAGTTTGCTTCTCTAAAACATGTATAAAAATGCTAAATGTCTATTGTTTGTTTTTGTTTTCGATAGGCAAAATTATATTTCTTGCAGCCTCAACAGGATTTCGAACCCTGGATGATAATGTGAATAGTGTGTTCATTTAGAGGGACACAGCCATAGATGGGGAGGCCCTGATCCATTAGAGCCCTGCAGTGTGTGATTTGAACTGGCATTTTTATGTACTTGGCATAAAAGACTTGAGCCCAGTCACAGCATCATACTGTTTAAGACTAAAAGCTATCTTAGAAAAATGACAATACTTGTGTGTTTTCCTTACAGTTTGTTCAATAAACCACTTGTGTTAATATCAGAAACTCACATTGTTCCAGCAACTCTGGTGTCGATGTGGGTGTTGTCCTCGTCATCAAGCTTGGCCATTCCAAAATCAGATATCTTGGCGTTCATGTCCTTGTCAAGAAGGATATTTGTACCTTTTATGTCTCTATGAACAATTTTGAGTGTCGACTCCTCATGCAGGAAAACCAGACCTTTCGCTATACTTGCACATATCCTCTGCCTTGTACGCCAGTCTAGCTTCGTTGCCTTGATTTCCTTTGTCCCTGTAATCATCATGCATAAATCAAACCATCAATTTCTTCTACACTAATTCTATCTATGTGCCATTCAAAGAACTTGTTTTCTTTCTCATTACTTAACATAAGATACTATGGGGAAGTGATCAGAGGCCTACCAAACAAAACATGTGCAAGGCTATTGTTTTCCATGTATTCATATACCAGCAACAATTGTTTCCCCTCAATGCAACATCCATACAATCTAACAAGACTTGGGTGTTGCAAAGCAGAAATCATGCCTATTTCGTTCACAAACTCACGATTCCCCTGTTTTGATTTCGCTGAAAGCTGCTTAACCGCAATCCGAGTGCCATCTGATAGTACTCCCTATAATGAGAATAATTTTAGACAAACAAAATAAGTTCACTTAACCATTCCTTGATGCTTCGATAAGAAAAAAGAAATAATATAGTTGACAAGTAGCGAGATGAAAACAAAAATCTGTACTATACTTTGTAGACGCAGCCAAAACCACCTTCTCCAAGTTTGTTTGCTGGATCAAAGTCATTCGTTGCGGCTTTGATTTGTCTGAAGGTGAAGATACCAGTAAGCAGATCTAACCCAACAAGTTCTGCCCAAGGAACAAAGAGATATGTATATATTAGTTGTTCTGCATGAATGATTCATCAAAGGAAGAACACAGATGGTTTTTGCAGTCCTACAAGTAAACAGCATTGAGATTGATAATTCCCATTGAAAAAGCCATTGTTAGAGAGTAATATAAAACCATTCCTTTAGCTCCGCCAAGCAGCTTAAACCTTTGAATTGAGATAATTCTTTGACAAATGTAGCAAATTGTTTATTGCCGTGTTATTTTAGTGACTGGATTCCTCACTAGAATTTGCAAAATAAAATAAATGTATCACCTGTACCTCGATCCCTCGATTTCCTTCCTCCCAAATAACCTTTCCACCAGAGAGAGGATAGAAGTATGAAAACGAGGAATAGTGACAAAACCACAGCCCCAGCGACAATGAATCTCTTCCTCCTGCCTTTGTTAGGAGGCTTGAAGTCTAGGCAGAAATAGAAATGCAGCAAGAGCGAGTATTGTCAGATCACAGTACTAATTATTACTTCATTACCATGTCATTCCATTATATGTCAACCTACCAGATTCCACATCAATGGCTGATATTAGAGGACCATATATTCCTTTTGTGGGAGACCTTGTGGTTCCTTTCCCAGCCCAATGAAGGCGGATCTCTAAAGCTCCATTGGTTACAGGTGCTGTATAATTATGAATGTATACCTTATCCACCCCTCCCGCTGCCTTCACTATATCAAAATCCTTCAGCACAACAATGTCCTGCGAGAACAATTCTTCAATTAAGCTGTCACCTATTGCATAAGGAATGAATCTATGATCTTTTAATTAATAGATACCTGAATATAAACATCAAATATCCGTCTTCCTAGACTGTAGTAGGATCTGTTATCCCTCATTACTATCTCTGCAAAGTGCAGCTTGACTTTGTATTTCCCATTTACCAGACAGCGAACGTAGTATGTGAGGGACAAAGGCGTGAGGCGTGCATTTGTGTACAATACAGAGTTGTCCATTCTGAGCATGGACTTGTTTTGTGCTATGTAGTTATCCAAGGAAGAATTAATATCCCAGAAATGTCCTGTGGTACTTATTTGCCAATCCTCTCTTATGGATACATATTTTGCAGCACCTCCTGCCTCGTCATCTGCTTCGTAGACGGTGTTTCTAATGGTGGCTTCTGGTCCCCCACAATTTATGTGCACTGAATATCGCTCTATATATAGAAATAAAAATGTTTATGGCCACCGATATGTTTAAACAAATTATAACACAAGAAATGTTAAGATCAGACCTTCTGCTAAATTGGACCAAACAGAACAGAAACAATCAAACACAAAAGCAAATTAAGATTTTGTAAATGCATTTCCTCCTAGAGTGGAAATCATGGTGGCACCCACAATGTAAATGCCCACACAAAGGTGTTATAGGGCCACGATGGGATGGTCCACACATAATAGGACCTTTATATTTATGACAGAGACAATATTATCTAGTGAATAAGTTTGTCCGTTAACATTTGTCTAGGCTTTTGGGATCAACTGGTTGTTTATTCCTACACCAGTTGAAGGTCTTAGATTCGATTTCTTTTCAGAGGATGATGATGCAGACCATTGCGTTTATGACTGAGATGCTATGATCTAATGAATATAGAAATGAGAAAGCGGATAGCTTTACAAATTTAAGAGTGCCTTCAGAACAAGCACGCAGGCACTCAACAGGTTTCCTGGAAATATTGGCCAGATAGAATCATCAGCTTATTTAAAAGAAATGACAGAGAAGAAGAAAATAAAATGATCTATGTTTTAGATATCTATCAAAGTAGAAGCTTACGAATAGTTCCCTCCCCAAGTACTTTTGAACAGATTTCTGCCAAGACAAGAAGAGTTAAGTTTTGTAGGTTATGAAGTGAACGGTGATGTAAAAAGAAGCAGACTTTCAAAATCAAAGGCAAGGCAAGAAAAATGAAATCAATCTTACAGTGTTTCTCTACATTTTGCTTCCGAAGTAAAATTGTTGTAAGAAAGATCGTTTTGGCTGCACACAAAGATAGCTTCCTTAAACATTTTTTAGAAAATTGCATGCACATGTTAGATTTTGGTTGCTATCTCAATGCAGAAGAGATGAATAGACAGTAGAGATGAAGACAGTTGGGAAAGAAAGGACATGTCCTCACCTCACGTCTTTTCTGATTTTAACAGATAAAAATTCAATCCAAAACTATACAAATTTATTTTTATATCTCCATCTTCGTCACTGTAACCAAACACATTTTTGTCCCTACTCTATTTGTCCTTTCTATTCAAGGACAAATAACTAAATGAAACCTTGGAGATAGTTTGATCATTCATGCACTGCTGTACTGAAAACTATCTGGGAACTGGGAAGGATAATCTGATTTCCAGCTTCTCATCAGTATAGATCTTCAAAGACTAGGACATATTATTAAACCTACAGACATCTGTTATAGGATAAGGGAAACCTGAAGTTCATGATTAAGCTTTTGGGTTGAGAATGTTCAGATAAAGGCGAACTGAAGTTGATCATTTCTGTCTTTCAGGGGAGAGTTAATGCATAAAATATTCAATAATTCTAATTGAGTAAAAAGAAAATATATTACAAACAAAAATCTCAAAAATCATAATTTATATACAGAAATTAAAAAAAAACTAACGTACCAGCGAGTATCTCTTTTGTCGATCCAATCTGGGATGGGCCCTGTAAGCATGTTCCTTGTAAGATACCTATGCAAAGAGTAAAAATTGTCATTTGGTTGAACATTTGTCCATGGCTATCATTGTAAAAGACTGTCTGGAGGACAAGTTTATCATCACAATTGCTGTACTCTACCATGAGAATAACTTGAAAAAAGGATTGAGCTATTGGATCAGCTCTGGTCAACATTTTTATTAAAAAAAAATTAATTTTGTTCCATTCTTTTCACAAGATATTGACCCGATCAGGTATGGACAGGGTTTGGCCAGGTTGAATAGGTTTGAAAGTTCAATGTCTTGTATGGTTCAACTAGAATCTTGGCCCTCGTCATGCTCCGAGTCCTGGATTTTCTTGGACTGGTTATCTGACTGGTTTAGGTTTAATAATTATGCTTTCATATGGCAAACATTAATTTCAGAAGGTAATATAACATAGTATACTTACATTTTCTCCAAGATATTTCCATCAAAATTTGTTGGAAGAGAACCATTTAATCTGTTGAAACTGAGATCCCTGTTTTCGAAAAGAAGGAAAAAAAATAAATTGAAGACCAAAACTGAGATCCATGAGATTGTTAATTTTGAAAGTTATTTACAAATAATAATTTAGCTGCAATGTAAAGACAGCAGCTCTAAGTATCCATGAGATTCACACTTCAATCTTCATGTAGATGAATGACAGAATGGATAGAGTAAATTACAAAATTTTCAGCTGTGCCATTCTGGTCAAATATATGGGAAACTTTCCTGACAAGTTGCAGTTGCTCAACAACCTGCAATATACAATAATTTCATGTAAGCTAAATATATACTGTGCTGTAAATTAAATTGATCCTGGTATGAGAGTATCAGCTGCAAGAATAACTCACAGATACTTAATGCCTGCTATAGATTCTAGGTTGGGAAACTCTGAACCATCTCCAAGTAAGTTACTTATTTTTCTGCTCAATAGTAGGCAACATAAAAATGTGAGATGTTCAGGATTAAACTTGTAACTGGGACCATAAATTTAAAACAAATATCTTACAGATCAGTTAGATTAGTCAAGAGAGAGATGCTTGAAGGAATGGGTCCAGTGAAACCACCAGCTTGGATCTCTCTGTTAATACAAAATTAAAGGGGGATTAGGGTTCTGCTTCACTGATGAGATTCAGACCTTGTTGTAGAAACTAGCACATACAATATATTAAGTTGTTTCCAGCTCTGACTAAAATCAGGTATTCTTCCAGTGAAGTTATTGCTGCTAAGCCTTCTGCATTCGCCGAACGGAAAACACAGAATCATGAAACTTGGAGAGTAAAGAGATGCATCTGTAAATCAAATACTGCAACTAATGAGTAGGATACACGAAAACCATGAGAAATGAGAACCTACAGTTCCTTCAATCCGGTCAGATTAGTCAGAGCCGGTGATAACTCTCCAGTGAGATAATTGGCACTGAGAATTCTGCAATCACAAAAGGAGAAAAACACTTAGCATTCAATAATCAGTTAGGACTTAATTTCTAATACAAAAGCTTGAATGAACTGACAGATTCTTCAGGTTAACCAAGCCTCCAAGCTCAGGGGGAACAGTTCCAGAAAACATGTTGTTCTGAATGTTCCTGCATAAATGCCAACTCTCAGGATTACTCCTGACTAAACAATTGAACAGATTTAAATAAATAAAATTAAAAGACAAGAAATTGACTAGTAGAAAAATGCATACAGGTAACTAAGTGTGGTAATCCTTCCCAGATAGCCAGGAATCTTTCCTTTCAAGTTATTCACGCCGACAGACCTGTTGTTTATACAATCTATTAATTATGAGTAAGCAATTCCTTGGCTAGAAAACATGAATGCAGAATTTTCTTACAATGTTTCCAGCTTGGTATTAGCCCATTCAGGTGGTATATTGCCACTCAGGTAGTTGGCCCAAAGACCTCTGCAGAGCCGATAAATTAAGTTATAATAAAACTGAATCATACGATGCAAATTCACGATAAATCTGTAGAAACGTAATAATTTGAAGCACTGCTTACAGATGTTTAAGGTGCGGAAGTTTCTCGATAGCCTTTGGGAGAGTACCGTCAAGATCTTGCATTTTGAGATATCTGCAATGCAAGAACACATGCACCCATCAGCTCCTTTACTTTTTTAAAAAAATATTAAGACAATGATATATTAAATCAATCTTAGTTAACATGTTAAGTTTGTAACCGAGGATTATGTTAACTTTATAGAAAAAAAATCAAAATAAATTATAAAGGTCAATTATTAAGGAATTTAATGTTAAATGATAAAATTAAAACAAAAAAAACCTACCCAAGTCAACCACGGTCAACCTCCAAACCAACAACTCGAATTATAAACAAAAAAATCAAAATAAATTATAAAGGTCAATTATTAAGGAATTTAATGTTAAATGATAAAATAGAAAAGAAAAAAAACAAAAAAACCTACCCAAGTCAACCACGGTCAACCTCCAAACCAACAACTCGAATTATGAGATCGGGATAACTCAAAAGAAAAAAATTAAAAAAAAAAATATGAAGTTCAATTTCTAACCAGCCCGATGTTAAAGGTTGAAATTGTACAAAAAATCAATTGAAAAAAAAAATAAGTTAACTTGGGCTAATCTATTAAACCTGTAACCTAGAACAAGAGATAAAATAAATTCATAAAAAAGCAAATAAAAAAATTAAATTACAAAGCTACATCTAATGTTGAAAGTTGAAATGAAAAAGAAAAAGAAAAAACCAAATCATTTAGACAGAAATAACTCAACGGAAATCAAATTAAAAAAAAAACTAAAAAACTCGATTCTCAAAAAGCCTAATAGTAAAGGATAAAATTGAAAAACAAAATCAATTGTTGAAGGGTAAAATAAAAAAACAATAATTAAAAAATGACTAAAAAATAAACCGAATCAACCCAAGTTTACCTATCAAACCCATGATCTAAGTAATAAGATCGAGATAACCTCAAAGAAATTAAATAAAAAAAAATTGACTAATTCCAATTAAAAAAATATTAAATTTAAAAAAAATAAAAAAAAATTAAAAAAGTTAATCCGAGTTAATCTGCTAAACCTACAACTTAAATCATAAAATTAAAATAAATTTATAAAAATATATATAAAAAATACCACTACCAACATATCTAATGTTGAAATCAAGAAAAAAAAAAATTACATGATATTGGTATATATAACTTAATAAAAAGAATCGAGCAAAAATTATGAAGCATTATGAGTGTGACTGCTTCGCCACACAGTTAGTAATTTGTTAATTCCCTGGACTGGCCCCGTCAGAATCCTTCACACCTCAAATTAAAATTGAAAATAAAAGCATGGAGTGGTAAGTGAAGAGATATACATGGCAATAACATGGCACACACCCCCAGGAAACGAGCAGTTGCAAACAACTTTATTGTCAGCTTCTAGCTTTGGAGGTAAAATTGTATCATTGCACAGTTTCATATTGCGATTCCAGCCTTTTTTGCCTAGTTGTGTTGCTACTTCAAGTAGAGCTTCCACTGCATAAATCAAAATTAAATCTCAACTTCTAATTCTGGGATGATTAGCCGGTGGCTTCTACAATGCCTTGCCAAGAAATGTTTGCAAAAAAACACAGAATTCTGTAAGAAAATCACTGCATGATGCCATTACTAACATGGTTACAGAATTCGGCAATACAATCACATTTGATGACTGCGTTATCGAAGAGTGTATGAAAATCAAATTATATATATATATATAGGTACCTTCATCAGGAGCAGGGCTCACATCTTGGGCCTCCAAGTTAATTGCTCCCATGCAAAACATTAGTAACATAAGCAGAAGGAAGCTAGATGTGAGTCTCAAAATATCAGAGAGTGCAGGAGCCATCTTCCTTAGCCTGCAATCCACTTCAAGAGTTAATTAGTAGGCTGCCAGGAGAGAGCTTGATGCATTATTATAGTCGACCTTTCATGATGTGGGGTCTTTCTTACCTTGTCTTGTATGCTTTCAGCAGGCACACCACTGTTAGGTGGGGTTAGGAGTCAAACCTAATACTATTGAATTTTATTGGGTGTTAGATATTTTTAATTTTATTTTATTTTATTTTTAAATTTGTTTTTTATTTAATTCTTTTATTATATGGTAAAGAAAAATTAAATTTATATTACTCTTTTAATATTGTATAAAAATTAGGTGATGATAATTTGTTTTCATATCAAGTTAGGTTGGATTTTCTTATCAAAAATACTTCAAAACTTTCTAACATGTTTTAATAAGAAAATCCAACCTAACTTGATATGAAAATTTTTTTTATTTTTTTCTTTAATTCAAGTTAATATTTTTTTTTATTTTTTTGTATTATTTTGATGTGATGATATAAAAAATCAATTTTAAAAAATAAAAAAAATATTATCTCAATATATTTTTAAAAAAATAATCATTACGTAATAATATACCAGTTAGCATATTGGTCTGTACTCCACAACAGGTCAATAACAATCTTTTTTCAAATATAAAGATGTTTGAGTTAGGTTAAAAGCACGGAATGTATTTGTATTATTATCATCCCCAACTAAAGTATTTTTTACAATAGCATCATGAATAACGCATAGCGGAGCAGCTTTCAATATACTGACAACTAATTTTTTTTTTCTTTAATATTTTTTTAAGATATTTTTAATTTTTTTTTTCTCTTAATTTTTTTTTCTTATTGATTTTTTCATATTGTAAAGAGCAAATAAATTGATGTGATTTTTTTTATATTGTATAAAAGTTGAGTGATGATAATTTTTTGTCATTTTTAGATTGGGTTGAATTTTCTTGTCAAAACATGTTTTATTTTTACGTTTCAAAAATACTTTTAATTTTTTTTTAATTTTTCTTTACTTTAAATTAATATTTTTTTATATTTTTATATTATAATGACAAACCTAAGGACCGCAACTAGACCCAAGCCTATGCAAACGCCAACCCTCAAGATCTCAAAACCCAGATCTGCAATTATCTCAAGCAGACCCAACTCCAAAACGCCGGGTCTCGTCCGGGTTTGTCCGGGTCGGCCGGGTTCTGCCGGGTCGTTGCATCGGCCGGTCTTTTAATAAACCCGAACCAGTCCAGCCACCGGGTCGGCCGGGTCCCGGGTCGACCCGCCGGGCCGGGCCGGGCCGGGTTTAATAACTATGGTTTGGGAACATGGACACTACTTCCCAAACAAAGTCTAAATCAAACACATCTAAGCATCTTGTCAATCATTTCAAACAAATAGGAATAAACAATGTATCACGAGTTTATATATCGCTATGAATAACAGAAATTATTAAGTTTTTATTGATTGTTTTATGTAATTATCTGAACTGTGTTATTTAATAATTTTGATGAGTTCATTTAAAAAACATATTATTGATGAAAACAATTTTAAAAAAAATAATAAAAAATTATTTACTTCGCCAAGCCGAAAAGGCTGATTGTTTCCATTATTATATAATAATAAGAAGACAATAAATTGGTATACAAAGTCAAAAGATCTTAATTAAATAAAAAAAGATTTATAGCTACACAAAGAAAAGCATTGAAAGAAGTTCTTATAATTAAAAAAACTAATATACCAAATACACAAAGCATTGAGAGAAGTTTTTATATATTTTTAGCTGAAAAATATTTTTGAAAAACCAAAATATCCTTCCATTAATGCAAGGAATTAATCATGTTCCTAGCCTTCCAGCTGCGACCATGGCCAAGATTCACAAAAACCCGCCACAGGCTGGAATGGAGACAGAAGGACAATAATGCATGAGACGTCGGCCAGTGGGGACTCAAGCCTGCCTAGATTTTGTGTTATATGATTTTTTTAAAAATTTATTATTTTTTATATTAAAATATTTTAAAAACTTTTAAAAACAATTAATTTAATATTTTAAAATAAAAAATACTTTAAAATATACCCCTTGTATATCCCTGATGGCAATTGACTTCTAAGTCTTCTATTGACTTGGTACAAGCGTTTAAAGTATTTAAAAATAAATATTAATTAGAATATTTAACAAGTCTATAATATTATATTTAAAGTATTTATATTATATGTATAGTTGCATTTTATAAAATAAACTAAAATAAGCTCTTTTTTTCCCATTATTATACTTTTATATCTTATTTTTTAGTGCTCTGTATGTTAGAGAAACTTAAAAAAAAAAAAAAAACATTAACAAATGATTTTCAGTTTATTATTTATAGTATATTAAAAATACAAGAATTTACTTCGTAAAGTTTATGTACAAGTGAGATATTGTACATTTATAACTTCTCACACACACATCAATTTCTGTCAGTCTGCATATTCACCACGAAGAAGCTTGTCTAATTCTCTTTTAATTCTGGGCTCATAAAATGTGCTTTTTAGATGATGATGTTTCCTCAAATCCAAAAAAGAAAATCAATTTCTGTCGGTCTGCATTATTGGCAGCGAATTATTTTTGTTGGGACCAGCATTTTGCCATGCTAATGTTTCTGTATGCTAACAATTTTGCTTTCCGGTAATGAGATTCGTTGTTCTATCAATTTTTTTGCTTTGAAAATTCCACCATTGCATTTAGTGAATATCAACCAATGCCTTTGGACCACTCCCATGCTTTAAAGCTCCTATGAGATCCACCTTTAGTACAGGTCCTGCCGTCCGAGACCCACCTTCGACGTCTAAATCAACCCCTAAAATCACTGTCTAACTTTTTTTCTTTTTTGTCAGGGGTGACGTCTAAAACTCGCTTACCAAAAAAAAAGACGTCTAAAACTCTAAATCAAACCCTAATATCACTGTTTAACCCTTTTTTATTTTTGTCATGGATGTTTGTATTGTCAAGGGTTTGTAAATTTGATGAGTTATTTTTTTAAAATAAATTTTGTTAAAAAATATATTATAATAATATTTTTAATTTTTTTTATATTAATAAAATATAAATTTTCCACAAAAGTAATGAAAAACAGGTTATATCGCAACCCAAAGACCCCTAGTATAGTTTTTCACAAAAGTCTCCTGGAGAGGATAAAGAAAAGAAATAAAAAAAGGAAATGGTGAAAAAAGTTAAGGAATATTTTAGTTGTTTCATATATGAATTATGTGTTTACCTGTAATATAAAATATAATTTATGAAAAAATTAAGAAAAAATACTGCCCTAAGTAATTTTCTCAATAAAATAATTAAAGAGTTAATTATGCTGCTTCTAGCTGTGCACCTTCTAAAACTAAAAATACAAATAAATAATTTAAAGGGTTGTGATGTGTTAAAAAATCATTTCAATTCAATGATTTAAATTATTAAATAAAATTTTAAAATATAATTTATATTATTTTCTAATCCTTTAAATATTTTTATTTTATTAAAACGAGTATTACTCGTTTAAAGAATAGTGAAACCCTTTATTTTATTTTATTTTAAAATTGTGTTGGTACCTATTGAATTTTAGACTGCGTTGTTTCCATTAAAATAATTAAAATTCAATAAGTTATATTAATGGAATATCACGACAGCTTTGATAATTATTTTGTAGGGGGTAAAAAATATTATGATTGCAATAATTTTTATTTTTATTTTTATTTTTTAACAAAAAAACCCTTGAGATTTCATATGGTTTATGTTATTTTTTATTCAATTTTTTTCATAAAATTAAACATTGATACACCAATTGAGAAAGATAGTGTTTATTTTTGTAGTTTTTTTTTAATTTAAATTTTTTTATATTTTTGAATCATTTTCACAGTAATAATATCAAAATAATTTTAAAAAAAATTTATTTTAATATATTTTTAAATAAAAATCACTTTAAACAAGTATAGAAAGCAATATAATAAACCTATCTTATGACTTCTGTCAAGTCATATACAGCTTATTTGAAGATATTTATTTAATTCTATACAAAGTGACTCATTTCAGTTGTAAGATTGTGACCCTGAGAAGACTATTAATGGGCATCCGTACATGTTAGGATCATTATTAATGATCACGATACAGATCCTGGGTTGATGAAGATGAAGGACCATCCCATATTATTCTATCTGATGAACGCACGAGGGACTGAATTTCGTCGATACCCAGGACTGAAGATTGATCAGAGTTGCCTTGGAAACTCTTAAACCTCAATGAATCGCCAAATGTACTTGGATCGGCCACGACTAATTCCTGAACATTGTAAAGATATCAACGGTACTAATGGTGCCAAGTACCAGAAGATTAGCTATTAATATTGTTAGTATTTTGTTAATATTGTTTGTTAGTAAAAGAAAATCTGTTAGCATTATATTGAATGTAAAAGAAAGAATATTCTTCGTGTAGTATCTTTCCAATACTGTATATATAAACTGAGGATTAATAATATAAACAGTCAAGCAAAAACAATAATATAACAGTGCATGAATTTCGTCTTCTGCTTCTCTGTGCAAACAGATTCATTGTCCTTCTTCCTTTATACTCTTTATCATTTCTTCATTTCTGTTTCATCTCTATATCAATATTATCTGTCTATCATGGTATCAGAGCGTTGGAATTTTTGATCTTGTGGCCATTAACTTCTGAATTCTAGCTTTATTCTCATTCTCTTCATGTAATTCTTGTGTACTTGTTGATGTGCCTATCAACTATTTGATATATTGCCTAACAGATTCTCTTCTTCAAAACTTTAGTTTTCTATTACTTCACCGATCATTACAATCTTCAATTTTCTTCTTTCACTTCCTGCATTCTACAATGGTGACTAGTTCTCAACTTCAGATTATCCAATCTCCCATCACTTCTTTGCTTCCTGCAATCTCTACTGCTATAACAGCGAAGCTTGATGATACAAACTATCTCATATGGCAATTTCAAATGAAAATTCTTATTGAGAGTCATGGAATTTTAGAATTTGTTGATAGTTCCAGAAAATGTCCAAGTCGATTTGATAAAGATTCTGATATTGAGGGTGTTGAATCTGATGATCATCAGATTTGAAAAATGTATGACAAAGCACTGATGCAGCTACTTATTGCCTCTTTTTTCTACTGCCATTTCCTATGTAATGCTGTATCAGTTCTTTGTCGTGCATTTTTATAATAAATTTATTTTTTATTAATATCAAATATATATTTTTAAAAAATATTATTGTAATATATTTTTTAACAAAACTTATTTTAGGAAATAACTCCTATTAAATTTACAAACATCCTTGACAATACAAACATTCCTGAGAAAAAAAACATGAGGGTTAAACAGTGATATTAGGGTTTGATTTAGACGTCACCCGTGACAAAAAAAAATTTAAATTAAATAAGACAGCGATACTAGGGGTTGATTTTTAGACGTCGAAGGTGGGTCTCGGATGGCAGGACCTGTACTAAAGTTCCTACTGTTAGCAAACAAAGCATTCATTTCACACGGTTTACATTCATGGCTATCCCCTTCGGGCCATTCTATCCACAAGAATTGATTTACCATATGAATATAGCTGATCGGTTAACCTGATAACACACTCGTCTGGATTGCAAATCGATTTCAGAAAAAATCCTCCTTTAGCTCTATTAAACTTATTGAGATCAAACACAAAAAGGAGGCTAGAATTCTGAATAATCTGTATATTATGAATGTATAGTCTTAACCTAAATACAAATAAAGTATATATAGGTTAAACTGAAAGTACTATTCTACCCTTAATAAATAAGATTACATAAATATTATTTAACATCTCCCCTCAAACTCATGATGCGGCAGCTATAAGCATCGAGAGTTTGCCAACCATAAAACGAAAACGAGAGATGGAATGCGCCTTGGTAAAGAAATCTGCAATCTGCAATCTGCAAGGAAAAAGGAATAAAAGGCAAAGTAATGGTGCCATGCTTGAGATGATGACGAGTAAGATGACAATCGATCTTAATGTGCTTAGTTCGCTCATGAAAAATCGATTTGTGAGCAATCTGAATAGAACTCTGGTTGTCACAATACATAGGAGTAGGATGAGAAAAGGAAACTCCCATATCAGCAAGTAACCAACGTAACCAAACAATCTCTTTGGTGGTAGATGTCATGGCACGATATTCTGCTTCGGTGGATGATTGAGAAACAATAGATTGTTTCTTGCTCTTCCAAGAAATAAGAGAATTACCTAAAAAGATACAAAACCCGATAACAGACTTGCGATCTGTGGGATCACTACCATGATCAGCATCAGAGTATGCACGCAACTCCAAGGAAGAGGTGGATGAGAGTAAAAGACTCTGAAAAACTGTACCCAGAAGATATCACAAAATACGAAGAACAGCTGCCCAGTGAACAGTAGTAGGAGAAGCAACAAACTGACTAACAACATGAACAACATATGCAATATCTGGACGAGTAATGGTGAGATATACCAAACTCCCAACAATAGTGCGGTATAAAGTAGGATCTATCAAAGGTAAACCATCAGAAGAAGAGTACCTTGCATTAACCTCAATAGGAGTATCAACAGTCTTGTTATCTGTAAGTCTAGCCCGCTCAAGAATATTTGCAACATATTTCGACTGAGAAAGAAGGTAACCTCTAGGTGAATATGCTACCTCAATACCCAGGAAATATCGAAGATGACCCAAATCCTTCATTTCAAATCGTTTAGCCAACTCTATCTTCAAAACTGAAATACCATCAATATCATCACCAGTAATAATCATGTCATCAACATATAAAGACAGAATGATACGACATGCATTAGTGCACTTAATAAAAAGAGCAGAATCATGACTGCTAGAAACAAAGCCAAGAGATGAGATCACAATAAAGAATTTCTCAAACTAAGCACGGGGTGCTTGTTTGAGACCATATAATGCTTTCTTAAGCTTACAAACATATCTAGAGTCATGTGAAATACCGGGAGGGGGTGCCATATAAACTTCTTCTTGAAGATCTCCATTCAAGAAGGCATTTTTAACATCAAGCTGAGAAATATGCCATTGACGAATCGAAGCTACAGCAATAAGAGTACGAATAGTGGTCATTTTTGCAACTAGGGCAAATGTCTCCTCATAGTCCATACCATACTGTTGAGAGTATCCTTTTGCTACCAGCCTAGCTTTGTATCGCTCAATAGACCCATCAGAATTAGTCTTGATCTTATACACCCAACGACAACCAACACACTCTTACCAGGAGGTAGAAGAACCAAATCCCAAGTATCTGTCTTATGCAAAGCAGAAAGTTCCTCATCCATAGCTTGCTGCCAAAACGGATCAAGAATTGCCTCTTTATAGGAAGAGGGCTCAAAGATACAATGAATAGAAGCTAAAAAGGAAGTAAATGATGAAGAATAACAAGAATAAGCAAAATCTGGTAGTTTTGTAGACTTACGAATACGGATAGACTGACGTGGAGGTGGATCCACAATCTCAGATGAAGCTTGAGGGGCTGTAGATGAGAATGGAGCTTCAGGTGTGCTAGAGAGTAAAGTACTAGTACCTGCAGAGTTATGAGTACAAATTGATCGAACATGGGGAGAGATATCATTATCAGAATCCTCAAAAAATGGATCTATACTAATAACATCAGATTTGGTCAGGTTATGAGTAGTGGATGGAATAGAAAAGAAAGGTATATGCTCAAGGAAGACAATATGATGAGACATAAAGTTTATGAGTTATTGGATCAAAATAACGATAACCCTTTTTACCTTCATCATAGCCTAGAAAAACACAAATAGCGGATCGAGAGGATAACTTACTTCGTTCTACATGAGGATGAAGAACGAAACAAGTACAACTAAAGACTCTAAATGAGGAATAATCAGGAACATACCCATATAACTTTTCAAAAGGAGATAGACCCAAACTATGAGAAGATGGAATTGTATTAATTAAACATACAGCAGTAAGAACAACTTCTCCCCAAAACTCACTAGGAACAAAGGTAGACAACAAGAGAGAACGAGCAGTTTCAACAATGTGCCTATGTTTTCTTTCAGCAACACCATTTTGCTCAGGAGTATCTGTACAAGAAGTTTGGTGGATGGTTCCATCTAAGGTAAGCAATTGGCAAAATTTATTAGAGGTGTATTCCCCACCCAAATCACACCTAAAACATTTAATCACAGCAGAATGTTGAGTTTTGATAAGAGCTCGAAAAGCTGCATATATCTCAAAAAATTCAGAACGATGTTTCATTAAATAAACCCAACAATAACGAGTATGATCATCAATAAAAGAGACATAATATCGAGACCCTCCTTTTGTGGCAACAGGAGAAGGTCCCCATACATCAGAATGAATCAAATCAAATGGTGAAGAAGAAACAGAAATACTTCGATTAAAAGGTAAGGCGGAAAATTTTGCCAATTTACATCCACTACAATCCGAAATGTCACAAGTTTTCAAATTTCCTAAAGCTCCTGTGGATGCCAAAAATCTCAAACGAGAAGATGAAACATGACCTAGACGGGAATGCCATAAATAAAAACTAGAAGATGAAAGACTCAAACGAAAGGAAAACAAATCAACGGTAGTAGCAGCAGCGGCAGCAGCAGCAACTGGCACTTTTAACTCATCCAAAATATATAGTCCATTCTCTCTACGGCCTGTCCCAATCAGCTTCTGAGACTGCAGATCCTGTATACAACAAAATGAACCAGAAAACATGACTAAATAATCACCAAAATCACATATTTGACCAACAGACGCAAGATTCAATTTGAGTTTTGGAATAAGATAAACATTAGGGAGAGACAAGTGAGGTGTGACAACAGAACCAACACCTGCTAAGGGCATAGGAGTGCCATCAGCAGTCATAACAGGAATGGAGACATATGATGAGAAGCACCAGAATCCAAGGCCCATTCAAAGTGTGACATACCTGAGGAACTATGATGCAACTGACTTATGGAAGAAGAAGCGGACATTGCTTGTGGCTGCAAGGAGAGAAACTTCTGAAATTGCTCAGCCAAAATATTAGGATCGGTAATAGAGCTTGAGGAAGCTACTGCTGCAGTATTGTGGTGTGGTGGTTTATAACCCTGAGGTGGTCTATGAGCATTAGATTGTAACTGATTGCCAGACTTCCAAGCTTGATTCTATTGTCTCAACTTAGGACACTGAGCCTTCTAATGACCTTTCTGCTTACAGAAACTGCACTCATCGAAGCCAACCCTTGTGTAAGGCTTATTCTGATGATTAGAGAATGGCTTATAAGGCACTGCTAATACTGAAGGATTCGAAGCAGAAAAAATTACCTTTTTAGAATAAGACTGAAGACGTATTTCTTCAGTCAATAACTCACTAACAACAAAGTCAACAGAAGGCAATGGAGAACGATGCAGAATTGAACCCCTAAGTCCTTCGAAATCACTGTGAAGTACTGTTAAAAACTGTACCAATCGTTGCTTCTCTCTACGCTCAATATAGGCACCACATGCCTTTAATTCTGCCGATTCTGTAAGAGCCAATTGATCCTAAAGATCTGTCATAGCAGAATAAAACTCTTGGATACTCATATTCTTCTGATGAAGAGCTCGTATGTCATTCTCTAATTGATACTGTTTTGCAAAATTTGATTGTGTGAATAACCTTTGTAGATGATCCCAAACCTCTTTTGCTGTCTCATACTTCGCCACATGCATACCTATCGAATGTTCAACAGAATTGTTGATCCAAGTAATGATCTTTGCATTATTTGCTTCCCATGTATCTATCAAAACAACATCTCCCTCCTCAACATTCTTAGGTATCATATAAGTCCCACAAACATACCCCCACATCTTCTTACCCTTAAGAAAATTTCTCATCACATAACTCCAATACGAATAATTCTTCCCATCCAACCTCACACTCACAAACTGAATTGAATCATCTCTTTCAGTAGCCATAATCAGCAATCACAAATAACCAGAATGCAAAAGCAGCGAAAACAAAATACTAAATTGTAGAAACTAAACAAATCTCTTCTCGAAATTATACGATTACTCCAAAACACAAAACAAATTTGCAAAAACAGAATGCAAATACCAAATTGCAGATGCTGAAGGGAAGACTAAATACCAAAATAATTACAGAAACTGTCGAAATACCAAAATAATTGCAGAAACTGTCGAAATACCTAATTTTGCAGAAGCGGAAGACAAAATTATCACTCTAGAAGTTGGATCCACGAAGCTGTATTTGGGATTAAGCCTCGTTTCATAAAACCAGCTCTGATACCATGTTAAACTTATTGAGATCAAACACAAAAAGGAGGCTAGAATTCTGAATAATCTGTATATTATGAATGCATAGTCTTAACCTAAATACAAATAAAATATATATAGGTTAAACTGAAAGTACTATTCTACTCTTAATAAATAAGATTACATAAATATTATTTAACAAGCTCTTCGTAGTTTTGTATTTTGGGCAAGCAAAATTGCTAGTTACTAATAAAACAAGAACCTTGACGATAGCTAGAGTGGTTATATGGTACCTGAACGGAATAAGATTAGCACTTGAAGAAGATGTTTATAGTTATGGAGTTGTGATCTTAAAGATCGTCTTTTGAAGAAGAAATATGGAAATTAACGTATCAAAACCAGAGGAAGAAGTTCTACTTCTAACTGGGCATGCATACGAACTTTTGATTGAAAGAGAATTAGACAAGCTTGATCGTGTTGAATATGTAGACTGACAGAAATTGATGTATGTATGATGGTTGATAAAATATCCAGGTGAGAAGTTGTAAATTGTTAGCATACAGATACATGTTTATTATATTCTCACTGTCTAATAACCAAATGCTATTTTAACAGACTAACACTACTACTGGGGTAACAACAAATTACTTCATTGGAGATGCATCAGCGAAGTTCATAAATGGAGCACCTCATCAGAACCAACCTCTCTGTTGAGAAGCTTTTATTGTTTTCCAGGTCACTTTAATTGGAACTTTTCCTTTCCAGGTCAACGGTTTTTTTCCATGGCCAGAGTATATATTGGGCAAGAAATCATCATACTCCATTGAAGATGCATGAGCTAGCAAAGTTCATACTCTGCTGGGAAGCTTTTATTGTTTTCCAGGTCACTTTAATTGGAACTTGTCCTTCACTACTTAAAACACATGCTTGCCTTTCACTACATGAAACTTTTGGATGTCCATATTGCTTGCGCCTTCTCTACTGACTCGGGTATTATTGCCCTATGACACTCCTAAGTTTTACCCATCTGTGTGCTACCAGCCTACCACTTCATGCTTTCTTGGATAGACTCACTCCTTGCATTTCTGATTTAATTTCTTGGTAGTGAGTCTTTCGTGGTAACAAATTGCCAATGGAAAGTGAAAGAACTCATTTCAAATGATTCTTAGACAAAAAAATAAAAACATGTATCTGTTTCAAAACAAAAATATTTTTGAAAAAAATTTAATTTTTTATGTTTTTTTTTTGTTTCAAATTAATTTTTTTTTATTTTCAGATTGTATTGATATGATGATATCAAAAATTATTTTTAAAAAATAAAAATAAAATTATTTTAATATATCTCTAAATAATTATTATTTTAAAAAATAATAACTATTATATTCTTAAACACCCTAGCATCGCAATAAAATTAAGGGCAGGTCCCTGGCCTTATCAAAATTGGATGACTTGCTAAGTGGATAGTCTAATCAAAGAAACAAAAAGGGATACACGATGTGCATGGATGGAATACACGACCCTCACATCTTTAGTGTCTGACCCTCTCACCTGAGGTTTATTGATTTACCATATTGATAAAAATGTAGATGATTTATTATTAAGCTCACAAGGATAATTTTTTGCATTAATTGTCTCAATGCTAAACATGCTTTCTTTCATGACATGAAACTTTGAATTTTTCCCATCCAAGGTATCCTCATTACTCCTATACGAGGAACAAAATTTAGATACGTACTTTCTTTAAATTACGAGACTAAAATTATTAGAGAATAATATAAATTATATCAAGATAATTTATATAAAAGCTTAAACCATTGAGTTGAGATGGTTCTTTGACATGGTATCAGAGTCTTGATGACCAAGTGGTCATGAGTTTGAATCTTATCATTCCTATTTATTTGATAAAAGTCAAGCACAAGATGATGTGGACTTGTGTAAATTTCAAGTCCAATGAGCTTTCATTTAAGGGAGTGTGTTAGAGAATTATATAAATCATATCATGTGACCTCACCTAACAGCTTAAGCTATTGGGTTGAGATTATTCTTTGACATGATATCAGAGCTTAATAACCAAGTGGTCATGAGTTCGAATCTCACCATCTTCATTTATTTGATAAAAAATAAGCACAAGGTATTATGAGCCTGTGCAACCAATGAGCTTTCACTTGAGGAGGTATGTTAGAAAATAATATAAATTATATCTTAAGACCTTGCCTAAAAGCTTAAGTTATTGGGTTGAGATGATTTTTTGACAAAAAAAAAAATATAAATATACCATCTTTTTAAGAAACTAACATAGTAAGGCTCCAATATGAAATCTATATATACAATGAGGCTCGTTGATGGATTTATGGATTCAAAGAATTTTAGCTTCTCTTTTCTCCATTTCACACACAAATGAAATTGTAAACGCAAAATTCTTCTTTATTTAGATTCTTCCTCTCCAAATTCTTATTGATATTTATTATTATTATTTTGACCTACCAGTTTTCTCCATTGACTAACAGAAAAAAGTGCCTTTTGAAATCTATCACTAGACTCGATAAAAATCAATTTTACTGAATCCCTAACCATATCCCTAATGTCTTGATCATTGGAACCCTACAATCCGCATCGAGCCATCAATCATCAATCGTTCAGGAGATCATATGAGAATAGGTTTAAGCTGAGATGACTCAGCTTAGGGCTGACTGAATTGAGGAATAAATTGAATATCATCAAGCAGTTGGTGGCAACTCTAACTAGTAATTGCGCTCCACCTTGTCGCCCTCTTGGACAAGGTGAAGATCTGCCTTTGTCTCCTCCTATAGCTTCTGTTACCTAGATGAATAAATTGTATTTAATAAAAAAAAATTGAATTAGTTATACAAATTTGCCTTTTTTTTTAATTCTATTTAGTTTTTTTTTTAATTGTATTGTTTGTTTTATTTTTATAAATAAGTACATATAATAAATGAGATTAAGGTAGTGTTTAGTAATTGTTCCAAGATAGATAAGACAGAAACAATGGAGACAGAAAAGACAAGACAAAAAAAACAAAGATAAAGACAAAATTATATTTGGTAGTGGTGTACAAGACAAAGTAAGTGTCATTGTATCATGTGTTGATTATGGTAAACAAAATAGAATAAAATATGAAAAAATCTATTTTGCCCTTAATATGTATTATTTTCAAATTACACACATTTTACTTTAGTCTATATTGTGTGTTGAAATTAATAATATTATAATAACTCTAGTTATTAAACCTAGACTAGACTGGCGAGTTGACATGGAACCCGAATAACTTGGGGTCTGGACAATCTGAGTTTTAAAAAAATAGAAAAATGATTAACCCAATCTAAGTCAGTAAAAAGCCCATTGACTTATTTTGAATTTATTTTGTTAAAAAAAGTTGCTTTTATACTTTTTTGAAAATTTTTAAGGTAAATCCAGGTTGACCTTCACAGCTTGTGACTTGAGCTTTGCCTCAGGTCGACTCTCGAGTTGGTAGGGATAAAAATGGGTATTTGCATGTTAGATTTCTTGATTCCATACCCTATCCAATATCCATCAAGTAAAAAAAATTAGATATCCATAAATAATCAATCAAGTATCAAGCATCCATATGGTATTTATTATTTATTTTTGACCTACCAATTCTCGCGTTGACTAAGAGATAAAATGTAAGGGCACAAGTGGTCTAATACAGACTGTCACATGTGTGCAACGTCGCGACGAAAATATCCACTCTTAAAATTGTATTATCTATCTATATGGAAAATATAGGAAGATATGGAATTCTTGTCTTTTATCAGTGAAAAATTAAAATGGGAGTCACCACCTAGTATTTTGGTCAATAGAAACCCTAATTGGTCTCAGAAATCGGGTACGGGGTATGATTGCGTAAAGGGAAAGTATTAGCACCCCAAATACGCCCTACCTAAGGTAAGCTGCATTGTTTTATTGTCTGATAAAATCTAAGGTATTTTTGTGTTTTGTAGTTATTGGTCCGTCTATGGTTTAAAAAAAGTCTTCCTCGGTAAAGAAATTCTTATCTTATCGAGTAAAACCTAACTGTTCTAATGTCAACAACAGAATTTAATAACTGGAATACATCTTACGTATAAGGTCGTAATCCCAAATACTAAAAAAAAACAAAATAAATTTTTTGAAATTTTAAAATATTGGTCTAGTTCTCGTGACTTTAATAAATTAGTTATCAAAACCAAAATGCATGCTAATACATATTTTTGAAATTTTCTTTGTTGTATGAAAATATAATATGATTTTTTTTTCAAGAGACTTGATTGTATGCATAAAAACACATTTTTTAAAATTTTTCAATGTTTTGACAAAAACAAGGTATCTTAATACTAGATTTGTATCTTTACCATATAACAATACAAACCAATACTAAGCAAAATTCAGCAGAAAAATATGCAGAAAAATCACATATTCTCCAACATGTTTTTTTTTTTTATCTTTTTATGACTGAGCCGGACTCGGTCCAAAAGAAAACTGGGCCGAAATCAGCTCAAAATGAAATCAGGCCTCCTTTCTACAGGGCAGCATAGAGGCGAAGCTGGCACCGGCCTCTGTTTTTTTTTTCTCGTCTGCTTTTGTTCTCTCTTTCTCCTTCCTCTGTTCTCTCTTTCTCCCTCTCTCTGCGTCTGTCTCTCTCTTTCTCTCTGTGCGTTGGCAGGCAATGCTTCCCTCTGTTTTTTTTCTTCCTCTCCCCTTTGTCCCCCTTTCTTTTTTTTTGTTCATCAACTTCTCTATAAACAAATATTCACCCTCTCTCCATTCGTTCTCCTTGTTTTTTTTTCTTCCTCCGGTTTCTGTGTTTTCCTCTCCTTTTTTTTTTTCCTTTTCTTTTCCTCCCCCTTCTTTCTTGCTACTCTTTTCTTCTGCTTTTATAAGGCAGAGACAGCCTTGTACTGGTAACGGCAGATTTCAATGCTTTTAATGGTGAAACGTCTCCAAAATTTTATTGTTGAAACCATTGCAGGAGAAGACGATGAACAGTTGTTCATGAAACGTCTCTGTCTCTCCCATTCAAATGGCCATTTTGATTTGGTCCTTGTAGTTTCACAATTTTGTAATCAAACCCCTGGAAAACTTATAATTGGATCCCTTGATTTTGGCGCCATTTACAAGATAGTCTTTGTTTTTTTATTTATGCGATTTAACCCTCAATTCATCAATAAACTTCCAATTTGTTCAATTTAGCCCTTGATTTGACTAAATCAACTCTTAAAAATTTTAATTTGACCCTAGAACTTTAATTTCTTCCAATAAAAGCCTAAATTAACTTAAACATTAATTTTTCTTTCAATCAAACCCTCCATAACTCAATTAAACCATTGATAAAATTTAATTGAGTCCATAAACTTTTGATTTTTGACTTTTTTTCTTCAACTTGAATTTTCTTTGTTAACAGGACTCTCATCAGTCAAAAATATACTGTCAAATTTCATTTCTTGTATTTTGAATCTCCTCAACCAATTTCTAGCCATTTTGTGGGCATTCCAGCATCCTTTATAATTTTTTATTTTTTTATTTTTTTTATTTTTTGTGTGGAAATCCAAAAATAGGTAACAACACAGACAAGGGGTGTGTTTTCAATGTGAGCTTATCTATTTACTAAATATTTGACTTGTACGCACTTTGTTGCAAGTTATAAATTTTATTTTTTAAAATTATTTTTTTGGTTATATAGACTATTTCAACATATTTTTTTTTATAAAAAAAATTCAAAGTGTAAATCAAAAAATTTATCTTGACATCTAATCAAATAAATCAATAAACATCTATGTAAATAAACAAAAACAAATTCATTAACAATAACTATAGAAGAAATTGATCCTGTTTAGGCTGCAAGAAATATAATTTTGCCTATCGAAAACAAAAACAAACAATAGACATTTAGCATTTTTATACATGTTTCAGTGAAGCAAACTAGTAAAATGTCTCTGAGTTATTCTTTCTGTGCAGGGGATACATGGCACCGGAATATGCATTATATGGTTACTTAACTTACAAGGCAGATGTATACAGCTTTGGTGTTGTAGCATTGGAAATTGTTTCTGGGATGAACAACGTCAAATTTAGGAGGGATGAGAATTTTGTATGCCTTCTAGATTGGGTAAGCTATGCCCATTTAGTCTCTTAATTGTCTGTTCATGTTTACTCTTGGTCAGCTATATATCTATTTTTTTTTGTTATTTCAGGTTCTATATTTACAGAAAAATGGGGACATAATGGAGATGGTTGATCCAAGATTGGGGTCTGAATTCAACAAGAAAGAAGTGGTTAGAATGATCAATGTAGCCCTGCTATGCACAAATCAGTCTCCAGCACTTAGACCTCCAATGTCTACAGTAGTGAGCATGCTTGAAGGAAAAACTGATGTCGAGGAACTGGTCATGGTTCCAAGCACATTGGGTGATCCATCAGGGTATGCTACGGCCTTACATAACAAGTTTGCTCAATCTTCTGTCAATGGAAGTTTAAGTGAATCTCAGTCCGTCGTGAAGTCATCAGAGGGACCATGGACTGCTTCTTCCTCTTCATCAGCACAGGATCTTTATCCAATTAGTAAAAGCTGATGCTACAAACCACAACTTTTTTATCATGAAAAATCCTGAATAAGAAACAGATTGAAATTAAAGTTTGATTAATAAATCTAGAATAAATATAAAGTTTTAGAATAAAAATATTTTGTAAAAAAAATTATAACATAATTATAACTATAAGGATTGTTATTATATTAAAGTACTATTTCTAAATATTCTAGTCAATACTCTTCTAAGACTGCATATTAACTATAAGGTTCTATAAGGATTGTTATTATATTGAAGTAATCTTGCCAGCTTCCTCTTGCTTTCCTGGAATGTGTTTTTTTCTGTCCTCTCCTCCTTGTCTGCCATTTTATAGGTGAATAAAAGGAAACAGTCACCGATTTTGAAGAAAGGCTTACTGAGAGAGCATGTTTGGCTCAGAATCTGTAGTGGATTCTAAGAGTTAAAGCATGATCTCTTGTGTCGTGATTGTAGCCAATATATCATAGAATATGATCTTTTCTTGATTCATGGAGATGGGACCAATTTGTTTAAGCTAAATCTTTCAATTTCGGCGTCGTTTGCTCCTTGGTTCCTAGTCTTTCAATTTCTTATTTTTGGTTAATTTCCATCTTTTTTCTTAATTTGTTTCAATTCAATCCCTAACCAAAATAACATTCGCCCTCTACATTCTCTGATTTACTCATTTTGGTCCTTGTTCCTCCAATTCTTTATTTTTAAGCCAAATTAACTTCAAATTTCAAATTTCTCATGTAACAGTGATCAAATTCGGAGGTTTATTACAATTTTCTCATGTAATAGCAACTCTTTTCTCAGAAACTGGTTTATTGGGATTTCTGGATATATTGGCAGAGCTACCAATATGAATTATGTTGGCGTATTGGAGAGTGATTCTTGAATCGGATTCCTCAGGAACATTGGAAATAATAGATGGCCATATCAATCCCGCACAGAACTGGGAATAGTGCTGCGGATGTTCTTGTTCAAGTTGGCTCTGCTTAGAGAGGAGCACTACCAGAAAATTTCAATGCAAAGAGAAAGCGCAAGCATTGTCAACACTTTTTTATTATTATTATTGTGAAACAAATTAAAAATTATATACACAAAATGAATGTTAAAATGAGATATTGATGTAAATCAATAATTAAATTAAAAAATAAATATATATATCAAAATATTTTATTTTGCGTCATCAAGAGCTATATATTCATGTTTTTTTATTTTATTATATGTTAATACATTTTTTATAATTTATGTTCTATCAAAATAAAATAATTTTCTAGTCTACTCCTTTTTTTCTTTTTAATTTATTTTTCTCAACAAAAAAAGCATAGGGTTTTTTAGTAATGCTCATCATTTAATAAAAATCAAAGGTGATTAGAATAAAAAATTCAATAAACTATAAAGGATATGTAACAACGATAAAAAGACATGATTTTAAATAAAAAAACTTTTTTATCCCATTAATAGAATTCTTTTTTAGGCAATTTATTTATCAAAATGTTTATTTTTTAAGCAAAAAAAAATAATGACGATCATAAAAAGCAAAATTTAATAAAAAAATTATTAATGGTTTTATTATTGTGCCTAGGAGGTATTGAATATTTTTTTTTTTATGTGATCATTTGATAATAAAAAACATTTTCCTTGAAAAGTCAAAAAGCAAAATTTAAGAAAAACAAAT
Source organism: Populus alba (assembly GCF_005239225.2). Classification (NCBI taxonomy): domain Eukaryota; kingdom Viridiplantae; phylum Streptophyta; class Magnoliopsida; order Malpighiales; family Salicaceae; genus Populus; species Populus alba. The sequence continues at coordinate 4,442,706 of NC_133302.1, forward strand.
ATGAAGGGCTGTAAAAAAAGCTCATTAATTTTTTTTAAAAAACTATAATATAATTATTTAAAATGATATTTTAAAGATTTTTTTATAATTATTTTGAAGTTATTTGTGATACAGATATTTTCATGATATTTATGTATAGAGTATTTGATAATTTTATCAAAAACAAATGCTAAGATTTCATTAAAAAAAAAACTAAATATAAGCTGACTAATATTTAATAAAATGATATTTTTAATATATTTTTAATTTTTTATAAAATAAAATTTAATTAAAAAAAAAGTATAATGGATTACATAAACAGAGGCTATGCGATTGATATTGTGTCGCCAAGCCCAAGCATGCTTGATTCAAAGAAGAAAAAGCCTAGTGTGCTGATTAAAAATACCTAATAAGCATTTATATTATGTCAATAAATCAATTTTTAACTCAAAACATCTTAAAATCAGGTAAAAATATAAAATCAAATTGGGGTAAAAATCACCTTTTAATCATTATCTACCTTTTCATAAAAATAAAGGAAAGAAAATGTCTTAATAAAACTCTCTTTATTGAATGAAACCTAAATAAAAGAAAGAAAATGTCTTAATAGAACTCTCTTCATTGAATGAAACCTGTTAACATTAATAAAAAAAATTTAAATGGCTATAATTTGGACACCCGACTTTCACTCTTTTTCATTATTTTTTGGTGGCTTTCTCTCTTATCTCTCAAATCAATAGACTTAAAAATAAGTAAAATGAACTTTGAAATAAAAATAAAAATAAAAATTATAAAAACTATGATTGACCATGTTTTTTTTTCATGTTTTATATTGAGGTCTTCTTTTTTAGTTTTGTCTTTTTATATAATTTTAAAATTATATCTCAGGTTATAAAAAAATAAAAATAAAAAATAAGGATATTATGGAAAGAGTCCTATATATATGTAAATACCTAGTATAGGAATAATTATCATGTATAGTACATTCCACCCTTGTATTGTATACAACCCTAATGTTATAAATATTAAGGAAGGGCTGCTGTGATTTGCAGCCAAGCATAATATACATTAATTCAATCTTGCTACAGAACTTAACTTGGTATCAGAGCAGTAACGAAATCCTTCTTCACGCTTCTGGTTTATTGTTCGGTCGTCTCCTCCAGCCGTTACTCTCCTCTTCTTCTGTCTACATTCAGCCCTTCCTTCCTCACTTACGTGGTTGTCTGCTTCTGCCTCTCTATTTACAATGGACAACCACAACCAGGAACTTCAACACGGTGCTGTTGTTGCACCAATATCTCAATCCTCTTTAGCGGCTGCCTCTGCCAGCATAGTTCCTATGAACTCCTCTCTAGATATCATGAACAAGTCTGCCATCATTCCTCTTTCTAATACGCAGCAGGTAATCTCCTTACGCCTCTCCAATACCAACTTCTTGTATTGGAGGCTGCAGATGAAACCGTTTCTCTTGGGCCAAGGTGTATACTCCTTTGTTGATGGCACCTCCCCATGTCCTCCCTCTCATCTTATATCTACTGCCACATCCTTACCATCGGTCAATCCCTCATTTTTATTATGGAAACAACAAGATAACTTAATCATGAGTGCTCTATTATCCTCGCTCTCCACAGAAGTTCTACATCTAGTTGTGGATTGTAACACTTCTCAAGAAATCTGGACAACGCTGGAAACTTCCCTTGCTTCCCCTTCAAACTCACGGATTATGCAACTCCATGGTGCATTCCAAGATTTACGACAGCATGATGACTCTGCCAGCACTTATTTGCAGAAGGCTAAGGCCTTATTTGATGAACTTGCAGCTGCTGGTAGACCAATCTCCATGGCTGAATTTAATTTGTATGTGTTTCGGGGGTTACGTAGTGATTTTAAGGATCTGGTAACTAGCCTGTCCACTAAGGCTGATCCCATCTCTTATACAGACCTCCATAGCCATCTCCTCACACATGAATTTCTTCATAAAGCATCACTTCATCCTGCTGTCACGGCTCCTCTGTTACCAACTCCATCACAGCAGCCATCTGCATTTTTTGGGCAGCGTCAGTTTGGTTCTAGTACTAGAAGAAGGGGCCGGTTTCGTGGGGGTTGGAGACAGAGTAATCGTAGCTACAATCGTGGGAATCATGGCTATAGTTTAGACTCAAACTTCAGCACTAATAGTTATGGTTCAGGTCCGAAATTTGGACAGCAGCAAAACCGGTTTTCATCTGGCTCTGGTCAGCAGTTTGGACAACAAGGAAACCGTTCGGGAGGCTATAATCGAACTACAAAATGTCAGCTGTGTTATGACTATGGACATACTGCCCAGCAGTGCTCTCAATTGGCTACTCATAATCTACAAGCTAATGCCAATTTAGCATTTAATACTGCTCCTATAACTGCTCCTGTTACTTGGTTTCCTGATACAGGTGCAAATCATCATGTGACACCGGACCTTGCGAGTATGACGAGCTCAGAACCTTATTGTGGTAATGATAATTTACATGTTGGCGATGGTAAGGGCCTCACTATTTCTAATATTGCTCACTCTAAAATTCGTTCACCCAAACGCACATTTACCTTATCCAATATTTTACATGTGCCTCACATTAAAAAACCTCTACTTTCTGTTCAAAAGTTTTGTCTTGAGAATAATGTGTTTTTTGAATTTCATCCATTTTTATTTTATGTTAAGGACCTCATGACAAAGGAGGTGCTTCTTTCCGGTCAGAGTAGAGATGGTCTATATATTTTATCTGCGTCGTCTGCAACGTCGTTGCCTCAAGTTTTCTCGTCTACATGTGTCTCTACTTCCACTGATGTCTGGCATCGTCGGCTTGGACATCCCAGTCCACGCATTTTGAATTTTCTAGTGTCAACTAAACAGGTGTCCTGTACGTCAAAACAATTTAATTTTAATTGTCAAGCATGCCCTTTAGGAAAATCTTCTCGTTTGACTTTAAAAACTACAGGTCATCAAACTCAAGCTCCTCTTGATCTAATTTTTAGTGATGTTTGGGGTCCTTCCCCTATGTTTTCGTCTGATGGTTTTCGCTATTTTGTTATCTTTGTGGATGCCCATACCAAATTTATCTGGTTTTATCCTTTGGTTGCAAAATCTGATGTGTTTGCTATATTTCAACAATTTCAGTCCCTCGTTGAGCGCCAATTTTCTTTAAAAATTAAGTCTGTTCAAACAGATTGGGGTGGTGAATATCGCAAACTCAATACATATTTTAAAACCATTGGTATTCATCATCGTGTTATTTGTCCGCATACTCATGAACAAAATGGAATGGTTGAACGTCGTCATCGACATATTGTTGAAACTGGGCTCACTCTTCTTGGCCAATGTAAAGCTCCCTTAAAATACTGGAGTTATGCGTTTGAAAGTTCAGTATATTTGATTAATCGCATGCCCACTGTTGTTCTTAATCATAAAACACCATTTGAATGTCTTTTAAAAACAACTCCTGATTATGCTTTCCTCCGTACTTTCGGGTGTCTTTCCTTTCCATTCCTTCGTCCGTACAATGCTCATAAGTTAGATTTTCACTCATCCCCTTGTGTCTTTCTAGGTTATAGCAATTCTCATTTAGGATATCGATGTCTTGATTTGTCGTCAAACCGTATTTATCTTGCTCGTCATGTTCGTTTTCATGAAACTGTTTTTCCTTTTGACAAAACTGAACAGATTGTAGATTCACCCATACAACCTCCTGCTGCTACTTTACAGCCCATCCCATCATTTTATCCAAACACTCACCCGACACCCCCTGCACATAACACAACCCTTTGGGCACCCTTACCATTACCTGCATATCACTGTCATGATCATTCCTCAGGTACAGGTTCAGATTTGTCGTTCTCTCTTGCTGGCTCATCTGCCGTCTCTCCTGTTGTTCCCACCAGTAGTGAACAAAATGTTGCGGTCACCCCTGTTGGTTCACCTATCAGCTCACCTATTGTTTCCTCTTCTCAGCTTGGCCCTGTATTGAGCTCCTCATCGCCAGGTTCTTCATCTATTTCCTCTCCTGGACTTAATTTATGTGTTGATCTGTCTCAATTCTCCCTTCAGCAAGCTACAGCCAGTGAGTCTGTCACTCCCCCTCCTACTGCCCGCACCCATTCCATGATACTTCGCCCACGTGTATCCAAGACAGCAAATTTTAGTGTCTCCCCTGCCTCTCGGGTAGTTTCTCTACCACAACAGGAACCACTTTCTTTCAAGGATGCCAACCGATACATTATTTGGCATAATGCTATGACAGAGGAAATCAAGGCACTTCATGGTAATCACACTTGGTCACTAGTGCCCTTACATCCATCCATGAATGTGGTAGGCAGTAGGTGGGTTTATAAGATTAAGCGGCACGCCGATGGTCGAGTTGACAGATATAAAGCACGATTGGTTGCCCGCGGTTTCACGCAGCAAGAGGGGATTGATTACTTGGAGACATTTAGTCCAGTGGTTAAGCCTACCACGGTTAGACTTGTGATCACGATTGCTGTCACACATGGTTGGAAAATTCATCAGTTAGATGTCCATAATGCCTTCCTAAACGGCATTCTTCAGGAAGAAGTTTACATGGCACAACCACCTGGTTTTGTTGATCCTGCACTTCCATCTTATGTGTGTCGTCTTCATAAATCTCTGTATGGTTTGAAACAAGCCCCTCGAGCATGGTACAATCGGTTAAGTGAGTTTCTCATCTCCATTGGATTTCAGGCATCCAAGGTTGATACTTCTTTGTTTATTCTCTTCTTCGGTGGTGCAATGATCTATCTGCTTGTGTATGTTGATGATATTCTATTAACTGGGAGTGACTCGGTCTTGCTCCAACGACTGATTACTTTGTTGAGTTCAGAGTTTAAGCTTCGGGACTTAGGGTCAGCTCACTTCTTCCTAGGAATAGAAGTTAAATTGACTTCTATGGGTCTTTTACTCAGTCAACACAAGTATACACTAGACATTATCCAACGAGCAGGTATGACTTCTTGCAAACCAGTTGATACTCCGATGTCTTCCTCGTCTAAATTGGGATCCATGCCTGGCACTCTCCACTCTACCCCAACACGGTATAGACAGATTGTTGGTGCTCTGCAGTACCTTACTTTCACTAGACCTGACATTTGCTATGCAGTAAACAAGGTATGTCAGTTTATGCATGCTCCTACTGAGGACCATTGGGCGGCAGTTAAACGCATCCTACGTTACCTTCAGGCTACAGCCTCCTATGGTCTTCATATTACTCGAGACTCCTCCTTGTGTCTTCATGGCTTTACTGATGCTGATTGGGCTGGTAGTATTGACGATCGAAAATCGACAGGTGGTTATCTTGCGTACCTTGGTTCCACTCCTATTTCCTGGAAATCTGGAAAGCAACGCACTGTTGCTCGATCCTCTACAGAAGCTGAATACAAAGCCTTAGCTGATGGTACTGCTGAAATCTTATGGATTCGCTCTTTATTGTCAGAACTACGACTTCCATTTTCACCCAGCACTACGTTATGGTGTGATAATTTAGGGGCCACTTTCCTGTCAGCCAATCCAGTGTTTCACGCACGTACTAAACATGTTGAAGTTGATTATCACTTCGTTCGTGATCGCGTTGCTAAGAAAGAAATTCAGGTACAATTCATTTCTTCTCAGGATCAACTAGCTGATGTTCTTACCAAGCCTCTCCCTCTAGTTTCGTTTGGTTTCTTTCGATCCAAGCTTCGGGTGGAGTCTCCACCTTCAGCTTGACGGGGCATATTATGGAAAGAGTCCTATATATATGTAAATACCTAGTATAGGAATAATTATCATGTATAGTACATTCCACCCTTGTATTGTATACAACCCTAATGTTATAAATATTAAGGAAGGGCTGCTGTGATTTGCAGCCAAGCATAATATACATTAATTCAATCTTGCTACAGAACTTAACTAAGGATAACATTAAAAAACAAAAATACAAAACAAAACAAAAAATAATAAAGAAAGCGAAGCACCTCTCCGGCGCCACAATTTAGGTAATTCTATCGATTTTTAAGGGTTGGCTGTCTGGTTTGAGATTGTAGTAACAATAACAGTTTAAAACGTATTTCTCTTAAAAATACATCAAAATAAAAAAATTAAAAAAAAAAATATTTTTAGCATTACTACATCATAATAGTCTGAAAATATAAAAAAATTATTTTAAATAAAAAATTAAAAATTAAAATAACACGGTATGCATGGCCTTCTCTAACACTTAAGACAAAGTGATGACTTCAGCCTTTGAAATTACAGTCGATATGAAATTAAGGCCTCTGAAATATATGTCACCAAATCAGCCGTCAATATTGATCACTAACCGGAAAACAATCACCAGTTGAGATGTAGCCCACATTTCATATAAATAGTTTTTTTCTTTGTTTTTTAATTCAATCTTCTACTGCTTTCTTTCCATGCTCTTTTTTCCATTAAAGTCTTTATTTTAATTTTATTCTCTTATACATATTTTATAATTTTAAATTGATCATCATAATTATTTCAAATTCTTTTATAAATTTATTATAATTTTAAATAATCATCCAAATATTTAATTGATGTTTAATTTTTACAAGCATTTGTTTTTTTATGTACATACACCTTGTTATTGATTTAGAGATAATATATAATATCAAAAGGAATTTATTTAATGAACACTGTTGGGATTCTAAAAATCCAAACCGTACGTATAACAATTCTCCTCCATTCGAATTGTATATTATAATTATTATTATTATTATTATCTCGTTCAAAGATTGCTTGCAAATCTCATTTAATTTATTTCTTTCGGTCAATGTCTACAGAGATATTAAGCATGGTCCGTGCACAAGGTGTGGGTCACCGGGAAATTGAATTCTACATTAATGCCAAGTATGAAAAAAATATATTAAATGAGTTGCATGTGTGTTTGTTGTTTTTATAATTATGGTTTGAAAGTATAAGTTTTTTAAAAATATAACTATATTATAATTTTTTTTGTTAATCAAAGTTCTAAGAGGATTTTCAGTAGGATCCATATAAAATTATAGTATTTATTTATTAATTAAATATATTAAAAATTATATAATTGAGATAAAATACAGTTTCAATTATACTTTATCACGTTGCAAAACGGACCAGACATTCTTTTTAAATCTAGCAATGGTATTCTTTATCCTAATTAATGTGAGGACTCTCCCTTTCCCAAATGAAGGATAAATTTTAATTTATCATGAATATGCTCTTAGTTTAAATTATAATAATAATAGGATCATTAATAAATAAATAAAACATCAGTATCCTCAGTATTTAATCTAAAAGGGAAATATAGAAAATCATACCTCATTAAGCAAAAAATAATGAGGATCATAAAAAGCAAAATTTAATAAAAAATTATTAATGGTTTTATTATTGTGCCTAGGAGGTATTGAGTATTTTTTTTTATGTGATCATTTGATAATAAAAAACATTTTCCTTGAAAAGTCAAAAAGCAAAATTTAAGAAAAACAAATATGAAGGGCTGTAAAAAAAAGCTCAATAATTTTGTAAAAACAAATTATAATATAATTATTTAAAATGATATTTGAAAGTTTTTTTTGGATAATTATTTTAAAGTTATTTATGATAAAGATATTTTTCATGATATTTATGTAGAGTATTTGATAATTTGATAATAAAAAATGCTATGATGTCAAAAAAAAACTAAAAATAAGCTGATTAATATTTAATAAAATGATATTTTTAATTTTTTTATTGAATAAAATTTAATTTTAAAAAAAAATATAATGGATTGGATAAACAGAGGCCATAAGATTGATACTATGTTACCAAAACCAACCATACTTGATTCAAAGAAGAAAAAGCCTAGCATGCTGACTAAAAATACCTAATAAGCATTCATATGATGTCAATAAATCAATTTCTTAACTTAAAAAACATCTTAAAATTAGTTTAAAACACAAAATTAAATTGAGGTAAAAATCACCTCTCAATCCTAATCTACTTTTTTCATAAAAAATAAAGAAAAGAAAACGTTTTAATAGAACTCTCCTTATTAAATTAAACTTGTTAACATCAATAAAGACTTTTTTCATGGTTATTGTCGCACCCCCCCCAAAAAAAATGCACTATTTGCGGGTTCGACTGGCGAATGTTTTTTTTGTTTTGATTGATTTGGTTCTTTGGAGTCGCCACCTAGTATTTTGGTCACTAGGAACCCTAACTGGTCTCAGAGATCGGGTACGGAGACTGGTTGTGTAAAGGGAAGGTATTAGCACCCCAAATACACCTTACCTAAGGTAAGCTGCATTGTTTTACTGTCTGATAACAAAAAAACTAAAGTGTTATTGTGTTTTCCTAATGGTTGGTCTGTCTATGGTCCAAGAAAAATCCTCCTCGGTAAGGAGGTCTTTATCTTATTGGGTAAAAATCCTAACCGTTCTAACGTCCATACCAAAATTTTATTAATAATACTTAGGAATACGTTTTACGTATAAATTCGTAATCCCAAATATTAAAATAAGACAAAAAGATTTTTTTTAGAATTTTTGAAATATTGGCCTAGTTCTCATGGCTTGAATAAACTGGTTATTAAAGCCAAAATGCATGTTAATACATATATTGTTTTGAAAATTTTCTTTGTTGTATGAAAATATGATGTTATAATATTTATATGTATATATTGGAGAGACTAGGCCGTATTTTAAAAACAAAAACAATTTTTGAAAAATATTATTTTTTTTATGCTTTGGCGAAAATCAGGTATTTTAATACTGAGCTTGTATCCTTACGGTATAAAAATACAACCCAATATTAATCCATTTTGATAAAAATATGCAGAAAAATCAACAACATTTTTAGGGACTTTTTAGAATTTTTTTGAAAGCAAAAACATTTTTTATTCTGAAAATCTTTGATGTTTTGACGAAAACCGGGTATTTATAACACTGGTTTTGTATCTTTACAGTATAAAAATACAAACCAGAATTAAAACATTTTTGACAAACATATGCAGAAAAATCAACAATATTTTTATTTTTTATTTTTTTTCGAAATATTTTTTTTATATATATAAATACATTTTTTATATATATAACATATATACACATATATAATAATAATAATAATAATAATAATAATAATATAATATAATTATAATATATTTATATATTAAAAGGGCTGGGCCAGCCCAAACTAAACTGGGCCGGACCCAGCCCACAAGCGTTGGGCCGACCTCGGCCCAACAAGTACCGGGCCGACCTCGGCCCAAAAGTACTGGGCCGAACTCGGCCCAAAAAATAATTAACCTCGGTATGGGCCGGACCCGGCCCAGACCGCCGGACTGGGCCAGATCTCTCTGGCCCGGTCCACATAATTCTGGGCCAGACAACATCTGGCCCAGAGGAATTAAAAAAACGCAGGGGGGGGGATTATTTCCCCCCCTCGTCCCCTGCATGCAGAACGCCTCTGCATGCAGGAGACGAAATTTAAGAAACAAAAAGAAAAAAAATGTGCAGGGGGGAGAGAAGCGTACCTGGCACGGCGGAGACGACGGCTTGGTGGCGGTGCTTCTGCGGAGACGGTGGCAGCTTGGCTTACGGACGGCGGTTCAGGCGGTTCTCTCTCTCTCTCCTCCCTTCGGGTCTCTCTCTCTCTATTCCTCTCGGGGTCTCCCTTTTTTCCTCTCGGTTTTCTTCTCTTTTTATAGGGGCAGAACCGTGGGGGACCATCGGGTGTAACGGATGGTCGGCCAACATCTAAAGGTGGTGGGGGCGAGGAGAGAGAGAGGCGCGGGATGGTTTTTGAAAACGGTTTTCTTCTTCTGTTGCAGGTTCGGGGGGGAAAAGAAGAAGAGGAACAGTGTCGTTCAAAACGACACCGTTCCGGTCCTCTTTTTTTTTTTTTTTTTTTTTTTAATATATGAAACGGCGTCGTTTTGGATAAAACGCGCCGTTTCATTTAAATGGCCAAACTTCAAATCAGTCCCCCAAATTTGGTCCCCGCCCCTCTTGTTGGCCGCCTTTTTCACTTTGGTCCTTGGCCTCTGATTTAAGCAATTGAGCCCCTAATTGATCAATAAACTTTCAATTTCTTCAATTAAGCCCCTGAACCGAAAAATTGCAGCCCCTCCATTTACGCGCCTCTTCCAATTTGGTCCCTGGTTTCGGATTTTCTTAATTAAATCCCTAATTGGCCCTTAAACTTCAATATTTATGCAATTGAGCCCCTGATTTGACCCAATAAATTCCTAAAAAAATATATTTTGGCCCAAGAACTTAAATTTCTCCAAATTAAAGCCCAAATTGACTTAAAAATCAATTTTTCTTGCCATCAAATCTTCTATAAATTCAATCAAAAATCCAATTAAGTCCATAAACATTCAAATTTGGGCTTTTCTCCTCAAAATTCAAATTTTCCTTCTCAATAGGGCTTTCATCCTTCAAGAATATACTGTCAAAAATTCAATCCTTGTATTTTTAAATTCCTTGACCAATTTTCTGACTTTTTTTTCGGGCGCTTCTGCCTACGGTTATTTTCTAACCTCTTTTGGCTATTTATTTTATTTTTTTAGGGGGACCCAAAAATGGGTTACAACAGATGCCCCTCTTTATAATACTTACGGAGCATGGGTTTTGCGCAGTAAGTGTTATAAAGATAAACCCAAAACGGAACTCCCGAAACTGATATGGTCGAAGCTTGATTTATCTGAAACTTTGTCCTTTACAACAATCCTCCTTAGCCCAAAACTATGATCCAAACTTAGTCATCTCGAGATCCTTATCCAGCGATCCTCTGAATTATTACTTTAGTTTGATCAACATGGAAATCCATCTGAGATCCCATTTGGTGATCTCCTTTAACCTGGAATCCCATTTGGCGATTCCTTTACTCATAACCAATACAAAAATGTGTGTGTGGTCTCTTTATGATGGGTGACCTGCCCGAATGGAAAAGGGAAAGAGTGGTCTCATTCTTTAGGTGACCTACCCAGAGGGAAGAATGGCCTCATTATTATGGGTGACCTACCCAGGTAAAAAAAAGATGAAGAATGGTCTCATTGTATGGGTGACCTACCCAGAAAAATAATGGTCTCATTGTATGGGTGACCTACCCAAGAAAAATGATGGTCTTATTGTATGGGTGACGAACCCGAGAAAAATGATGGTCTCATTGTATGGGTGACGAACCCAAGAAAAATGATGGTCATTGTATGGGTGACCTACCCAGGAAAAATGATGGTCTCATTGTATGGGTGACGAACCCAAGAAAAATGATGGTCTCATTGTATGGGTGACCTACCCAGGAAAAAAGATGGTCTCATTGTATGGGTGACGAACCCAAGAAAAATGATGGTCTCATTGTATGGGTGACCTACCCAGGAAAAATGATGGTCTCATTGTATGGGTGACCTACCCAGGAAAAATGATGGTCTCATTGTATGGGTGACGAACCCAAGAAAAATGATGGTCTCATTGTATGGGTGACGAACCCAAGAAAAGTGATGGTCTCATTGTATGGGTGACGAACCCGAGAAAAAAGATGGTCTCATTGTATGGGTGACGAACCCAAGAAAAGTGATGGTCTCATTGTATGGGTGACGAACCCGAGAAAAAAGATGGTCTCATTGTATGGGTGACGAACCCAAGAAAAATGATGGTCTCATTGTATGGGTGACGAACCCAAGAAAAATGATGGTCTCATTGTATGGGTGACGAACCCAAGGGGAAGAATTCTGTAAACTCCATGCTTTTCTAAGAAATGGTTTCAATATGAGGTCCCTTCTAGCGACCTTCCTTGATGAATGTCGAAGTACGAGATCCCTTCTGGCGATCTCAAATAACTTGGAATCCCATCTGGCGATTCCTTTTATTCAAAGCTGAAAATATTAGGTCCCTTCTGACGACCTCCATCGAAATATGAGATCCCTTCTGGCGATCTCCTTTAGCCAAACAACTTGGAATCCTATCTGGCGATTCCTTTTATACCAAAGCTGAAATTTGAGGTCCCTTCTGGCGACCTCCATTGATGAATATCGAAAACGAGACCCCTTCTGGCGATCTCAAACAACTTGGAATCCCATCTAGCGATTCCTTTTATTCAAAGCTGAAATATGAGGTCTCTTCTGGCGACCTTCATCGAAATATGAGATCTCTTCTAGCGATCTCCTTTAGCCAAACAACTTGGAATCCCATCTGGCGATTCCTTTTATACCAAAGCTGAAATTTGAGGTCCCTTCTGGCGACCTCCATTGATGAATATCGAAAACGAGACCCCTTCTGGCGATCTCAAACAACTTGGAATCCCATCTGGCGATTCCTTTTATTCAAAGCTGAAATATGAGGTCCCTTCTGGCGACCTTCATCGAAATACGAGATCCCTTCTGTCGATCTCAACAACTTGGAATCCCATTTGGTGATTCCTTTTTACCGAATGCTGTCCATGTCGTTCTTCCTGCTGGCAGGGTTTGAAAACCATTATCTTCTCTTCTTGTTTGTTCTAGAATCAACTCAATGATTCTTTCTTCGTCCATAATCTTGTTGGAATGCGCTACGATCTCCTCCTGTAACGATCCAAAAAACATATATGCAATGATTTATGATTAGATGCAATGCATGCATTCATACCTGGTTTTGAAACATAGGTCCCAGCCTCTTCTTCTAGTTCATGAGACTCCCTCTTAACATGAACTTGCTTTTGAAGTCGTATGCTGGACTTATCTCTCGTGTTGCCTATCATATTCTTGGAGAAGAAGTCTTTGACTTTCTTCAAGTAGTTCTTTTCTCAAAATGTATGACTTGTATTTGCCTCTCTGTCATGCTTTTGTCAAATGTTTTAGCTTGGTTTTCAAATCGTAGGCTTTCGTAAAACTTTTCATAAAACATCTCGTCTTGCCCCCAGTGTAGGGGTGCGATCCTAGTCTGGGTTTTTATATAGAGAAGAAATTCATTTCGACTCAAAACAAAACCACCAACAAAAAACTCATTAGAGAGTGAAAGGACAATAAATTGTGTTTTTTTCAAAAATGCACATTGTTTAGGATTGATAAACTCTATTTTTATCTGGAAAGAAAAATTACAGGTGATGTATCAATTCATTATGTTATCCAGAGGTGAGGTTGTATTTCAAGGGTAGCTTTTCTTAAATTTCATATTAAACCATTTTATGATACTTTGTTTGTAACCACTCAACTTGTTCCAAAAGTGCAAAATCTCATCATTTATTTAAAGAAAAGGTAGGCTCAAAGATAAACACAAAAATCTGGTTGATAAAATGAGCTCTGAATGCTCACTAAAGAAAAATAAAAGCAAAGACAAAAGCATGCTAAGGCAAATAAAGTTGTTTTACATTTTGAAAACTACGAGAAGTTCTTGGGTCAACCCGTTCTGAAACTTCTTCTAGTGTGTGGAAAGTCAACCGAGGCAATGCTTCATCTTCCTTCCCCACTTGCGTTTCCTTGTCTTCTCCTTTGATCTCGCCTTCTTCATTATTGACGATTCTTGACCAAGGTTTTCCAACCCTTTATCCCTTATCACTTTTGTCATGTGGCGATGGATTTGAACTGATATTGGGTGTATCTTCAAATGACACCCATCCTATCTTGATGAGCTTCAACAACTTGTTCTTAAAACCATAGCACGTTTCAAGGCAATGCCCAGGAATACCAGCATGGTACTCGCAAGTCAACTCGGGCTTATACCAGATGGGGAATGGTGGCTGTAGTGGTAATGTAGGGATAGGAGCTATTTGTCCAATGCTCAGTAGTTTGGCATATATGTCCTTCAGAGGCATGGGTAATGGCGGTAGTTGTTCTGAAACGTATCTTGGGTTTGGTCTTTGGTGGTTGTTTTGGGTGTTTGACTGGCCATTTGCTCGATTAGGGGAAAAAGGTTTGTTAAAGTTTATGTGGGCCACCTGGGAGGTAGGTATTTGTGGGTTATATGAATCCGTTATCTTGTCATTGGACCCACCTTCGAAGTTGTTAACGGGACCCTTCAATTTTCTTCCGAAAAAACCTTTTGTCTCCAATGGCTCAATTATGCGTCCAGCTTTAATCCCTTGCTCTATTCTTTCCATTATGCGTACAACATCATAGAAATGTTGAGAAGAGCTACCCATTAAATGCTCATAGTAGGGTGCCTTGAATGTATTGGCGAACAAAGCCACCATCTCCGTTTCTATCAAAGGGGGTTGCACATGCATGGCCTCGTCCCTCCATCTTTGCGCATAAGCCATTACTGATTCTTGGCTTCTCTTTTCCATTGACATAAGGCTCGTTCGATCTGGAGCAATTTTCAAATTGAACTTGTATTGCTTAAGGAAAGCCTCAACTAAATCCTTCCATTTCTTGATCTTGGCATTATCCAACCTCATGTACCAACTTAGCGCTGACCCCGATAGACTGTCTTGGAAAAAGTATATCAGTAACTTATCGTCATGAATCACCTCAGCCATCTTATTGCAATAAGATCGAAGGTGAGTGTTTGGGCATTCCAACCCAATGTACTTTATAAACTCCGGTATCCTAAATTTTTTTTGGTACCGTGATGTTTGGTACCAAGCATATTTCAGACGCTCGCATGGGGTCAAACCAGTCATTTCCCTCGACTGCTCTTAACCTTTCTTCCAAGGCTGATATCTTGTCATCGTTCATAAATCTGGTGGACCTATTATCGGGAGGCCCTTCCACAGTGATGTGAGCTTGAGGGGGCTGAATGGGAATGGTAGGTGCAAAGTGCTGCCCCGTCACTGAATCTGCCCCCAAGTTCTGAGATGCCCCCGGAACATGAACTGACTGTACTCCTATAGGTGGTTGGGTAGACGTTCCCTCCCCGTTCTTGGCTCTTAAAAGTTGCTCAAGCAGATTGGTCATTCGAGAAACTTCATTCCTTATGGATTCCAATTCACTTTGGTAGCGGGATTCTAGGATGACCCTCTCTTCATTCTCCATTCTTGATCTTGAACGGGTTTGGTGGACTCTGGATGTGGGACCTATGTTTCACAATCTGGAATGCATATGATAATTTAAAAATAAAATGCGGGATGAAATGTGATGCACAAGTGATGCGCGATGAGTATAATATTGCAAAAAGATACATAACCTAAGGACAAGCTCTATTTATTAAGTTAGAGTGGGTAGTTTTTCTATCTGGTCTTGAAGGGTCTCATATCTGCCCAGTGACGTTCTTCGTAAAGAAGTATGGGGGCGTTGCAAGGAACAGTTAAGACACGTATGCCCACCATTACCAAGCAGGCACTCAGATATGAGTTGGGTGTTTCACGCATTTAAACCCTGACCAATAGTCTTAGGGTAAATCGCTAATTCCCCACTTAACTTAAGGCTTGTGTGTGCTTTTCAAAATTAAGGCAAGTGATGCATGAGACAATTGTATACAATGTATAAATAATACGCGTAAAATAAAAAACAAATATGCAAATAAACAGAAAGGCATATTAACAATAAACACACAAAAAAAAAAACACAAACAAATCAGACAAAAACAAAGCTTAGTCTACAAGGTCCCCAGTGGAGTCGCCATTCTGTCGCACCCCCCCCAAAAAAAATGCACTATTTGCGGGTTCGACTGGCGAATGTTTTTTTTGTTTTGATTGATTTGGTTCTTTGGAGTCGCCACCTAGTATTTTGGTCACTAGGAACCCTAACTGGTCTCAGAGATCGGGTACGGAGACTGGTTGTGTAAAGGGAAGGTATTAGCACCCCAAATACACCTTACCTAAGGTAAGCTGCATTGTTTTACTGTCTGATAAAAAAAAAAACTAAAGTGTTATTGTGTTTTCCTAATGGTTGGTCTGTCTATGGTCCAAGAAAAATCCTCCTCGGTAAGGAGGTCTTTATCTTATTGGGTAAAAATCCTAACCGTTCTAACGTCCATACCAAAATTTTATTAATAATACTTAGGAATACGTTTTACGTATAAATTCGTAATCCCAAATATTAAAATAAGACAAAAAGATTTTTTTTAGAATTTTTGAAAATATTGGCCTAGTTCTCATGGCTTGAATAAACTGGTTATTAAAGCCAAAATGCATGTTAATACATATATTGTTTTGAAAATTTTCTTTGTTGTATGAAAATATGATGTTATAATATTTATATGTATATATTGGAGAGACTAGGCCGTATTTTAAAAAACAAAAACAATTTTTGGAAAATATTTATTTTTTTATGCTTTGGCGAAAATCAGGTATTTTAATACTGAGCTTGTATCCTTACGGTATAAAAATACAACCCAATATTAATCCATTTTGATAAAAATATGCAGAAAAATCAACAACATTTTTAGGGACTTTTTAGAATTTTTTTGAAAGCAAAAACATTTTTTATTCTGAAAATCTTTGATGTTTTGACGAAAACCGGGTATTTATAACACTGGTTTTGTATCTTTACAGTATAAAAATACAAACCAGAATTAAAACATTTTTGACAAACATATGCAGAAAAATCAACAATATTTTTATTTTTATTTTTTTTCGAAATATTTTTTTTATATATATAAATACATTTTTTATATATATAACATATATACACATATATAATAATAATAATAATAATAATAATAATAATATAATATAATTATAATATATTTATATATTAAAAGGGCTGGGCCGGCCCAAACTAAACTGGGCCGGACCCAGCCCACAAGCGTTGGGCCGACCTCGGCCCAACAAGTACCGGGCCGACCTCGGCCCAAAAGTACTGGGCCGAACTCGGCCCAAAAAATAATTAACCTCGGTATGGGCCGGACCCGGCCCAGACCGCCGGACTGGGCCAGATCTCTCTGGCCCGGTCCACATAATTCTGGGCCAGACAACATCTGGCCCAGAGGAATTAAAAAAACGCAGGGGGGGGGATTATTTCCCCCCTCGTCCCCTGCATGCAGAACGCCTCTGCATGCAGGAGACGAAATTTAAGAAACAAAAAAGAAAAAAAAATGTGCAGGGGGGAGAGAAGCGTACCTGGCACGGCGGAGACGACGGCTTGGTGGCGGTGCTTCTGCGGAGACGGTGGCAGCTTGGCTTACGGACGGCGGTTCAGGCGGTTCTCTCTCTCTCTCCTCCCTTCGGGTCTCTCTCTCTCTATTCCTCTCGGGGTCTCCCTTTTTTCCTCTCGGTTTTCTTCTCTTTTTATAGGGGCAGAACCGTGGGGGACCATCGGGTGTAACGGATGGTCGGCCAACATCTAAAGGTGGTGGGGGCGAGGAGAGAGAGAGAGGCGCGGGATGGTTTTTGAAAAACGGTTTTCTTCTTCTGTTGCAGGTTCGGGGGGGAAAAGAAGAAGAGGAACAGTGTCGTTCAAAACGACACCGTTCCGGTCCTCTTTTTTTTTTTTTTTTTTTTTTTAATATATGAAACGGCGTCGTTTTGGATAAAACGCGCCGTTTCATTTAAATGGCCAAACTTCAAATCAGTCCCCCAAATTTGGTCCCCGCCCCTCTTGTTGGCCGCCTTTTTCACTTTGGTCCTTGGCCTCTGATTTAAGCAATTGAGCCCCTAATTGATCAATAAACTTTCAATTTCTTCAATTAAGCCCCTGAACCGAAAAATTGCAGCCCCTCCATTTACGCGCCTCTTCCAATTTGGTCCCTGGTTTCGGATTTTCTTAATTAAATCCCTAATTGGCCCTTAAACTTCAATATTTATGCAATTGAGCCCCTGATTTGACCCAATAAATTCCTAAAAATATATTTTGGCCCAAGAACTTAAATTTCTCCAAATTAAAGCCCAAATTGACTTAAAAATCAATTTTTCTTGCCATCAAATCTTCTATAAATTCAATCAAAAATCCAATTAAGTCCATAAACATTCAAATTTGGGCTTTTCTCCTCAAAATTCAAATTTTCCTTCTCAATAGGGCTTTCATCCTTCAAGAATATACTGTCAAAAATTCAATCCTTGTATTTTTAAATTCCTTGACCAATTTTCTGACTTTTTTTTTCGGGCGCTTCTGCCTACGGTTATTTTCTAACCTCTTTTGGCTATTTATTTTATTTTTTTAGGGGGACCCAAAAATGGGTTACAACAGTTTATAATTTGGCCACCCGACTTTCACTCTTTTTCATTATATTTTGATGGCTTTCTCTCTTGTATCTCAAACCAACTTAAAATTAAGTAAAATTAACTTTTAAATAAAAATAAAAATTATAAAAACTATGATTGACCATGTATTTTTTTTCACGATTTACATTGAGGTTCTCTTTTTTAATTTTGTCTTTTTATATAATTTAAAATTGTATGTTAGGTTATAAGAAAATGAAATAAAAATGAGGATAAAATAAAAAATAAAAAAATACTAAACAAAAAAAAAAATAACAAAGAAAGAAGGCACCTCTCCGACACCACAATTTAATTCTACTAATTTTTAAGGGTTAATTATCTAGTTTCAGATTATAGTAGTGATGGCAATTTAAAATAATTTTTGTTTAGAAATATATTAAAATAATTTTTAATTTTTTTTTTAACATCACCATATCATAACAATCTAAAAACATAAAAAAATTATTTTAAATAAAAAATTAAAATTTAGAAAAACATGATTTGTATTACCTTCGGAAACATTGAAGACAAAACGATGACTTCAACCTTTTGAATGACAGCCAATATGAAATTAAGGACTCTGAAATACGTGTCACCAAATCAGCCGCCAATATTGATCACTAACCGAAAAAAATCACCTATTGAGATGTAGCCTACATTTCATATAAATAGTTTTTTTTTTCTGTTTTTTAATTCAATCTTCTACTGCTTTCTTTCCATGCTTTTTTTTTTTCATTAAAGTCTTTATTTCAATTTCATTTTTTTATATTTTATTGATTTTAAATTGATCATCATAACTATTTTAATTTTTTTTTATAAATTTTTTATAATTTTAAATAATTATTCAAATATTTAATTGATGTTTAATCTTACCAGCATTTGTTTTTTTATTTTTTTTTTTGTACATACACCTGGAAGTCGGATTTAGAGATAATATATAATATCAAAAGGAATTTATTTAATAAAACACTGTTTGGATTCTAAAAATCCAAACCGTATAACAATTCTCCTCCATTCGTATTGTATATAACAATTATTATTATTATTATTATTATTATCTCGTTCAAAGATTGCTTGCAAATCTCATTTGATGATGTTATCGAGGGATTAATTTCAGCATTCAGTTACATAATTTATTTCTTTGGGTCAATGTCTATAGAGATATTAAGCATGGTCCGTGCACAAGGTGTGGGTCACCGGGAAATTGAATTCTAAATTAATGCCAAGCATGAAAAAAATTAAATATATTAGATGAGTTGATCCCACGCTACACACCTGCCTCAAGAGTAATAGTTGCAAATTTCATGTGTGTTTGTTGTTTTTATAATTATGGTTTGAAAATATAAGTTTTTGAAAAATATAACTATATTATAATTTTTTTTTAATCAAAATCCTTTGAGGATTTTCAGTAGGATCTATATAAAATTATAGTATTTATTAATTAATTAAATACATTAAAAATTATATGATTGAGATAAAAAAAACAATTTCATCTAATATTAATTAATGTGAGGAATCTTCCTTTCTCAAAAGAAGGATAAATTTATTAATAAGTTGTTGGTCTAGCGATTAAAACACTGCTATATTCTTGTAAGGGTGAGAACACAAGTTTAATCTCTAAAACATACATTTATTAGGAGAAGCAGTCACGAAACTCAAACATGATTAGTTTTACCTTTTAAAAATATGTAAGGATACTTAAGTAAATAATAATAATAATAATAATAAATTTTATGTTATCGAGAAATGGCAACGTTTCAGGTAATATTGTGCTGGGGATAAAGTGATCATTGTTTATCTTAATTAATGTGAGGAATCTCCCTTTCCCAAATGAAGGATAAAGTTTAATTTATCATGAATATGCTCTTATTTTAAATTATAAGAATAATAGCATCATTAATAAATAAATAAAAAAGGTTAGTATCCCTAGTGTTTAATTTAAAAGGGAAATATGAAAAATCATACGATTTTTTTTGTCAATTTTTTTAATACATACAATTTATATTATCACCTAATATGCATGGATAAGTTATTTTATAATTTATTTAAATTTTTATAATTTCCATAGAAATCCTTTGGATCAATATGCTTTACTATATATGAATGTTTTTTTTTAAAAGGAAAATGATGCTTTCTTAGGTAAACACAACTAGAACAAAAATTTATGGATACTGGGGGTGAGTAAAAAAACTAAAAAATTAATTAAATCGAGAAAAAAAAAATTAAAAAAACCGATTAAAATTTTAAAAAAATCAATCAGTTCGGTTTCAGTTTTATAAGTCTGAAACATAACCAAACCGCACCTCATAAAAAAAACAGAAAAAATTGAGCTAAACCATAAAAAACCTGATCCAAACCTGAAAAAACGATCCAAACTGGTTTGAACTGGTTTTTGATCTAAAAAACTAAATCGAAACTCGTCGGTTTAAATCGATTTTTATTTTTTTTAACATTTAATATAATTATTTTATTTTAATAAAAACTAAATCAAATCAAAAATCATCATCCTGTCGCAGTGAAGACCTCTTTCTTGAGATATACGCTTTTTTTGGTTCTTTCAGAAAAGTAATTCTTAAAGAGAAAAGTAGCCTTCTGTGCATTGAAAGCCACCAATAGTCAACCACTATATATTTATCAAAAGATATTTATGGTCTCAAAAATTGTGTACACGTAATCAAGATGACAATTGTGGATATGTGAAAGTTGACTTGCGAATATTCAAAATATGAAATTAAAAAAATAAAAGTAATAATTGATTTAAAAATCTCATAAAAGTAGTTTAAATCATTTGTCATAGCCAAATAAGGAAAAGATAATTAAGAAAGCTATTTTTTTAAAAAATATGAACAGCAATGGTTAAAGAAACTAAAAGTAAATATTCAAAGTGAAGTATAATAATAATAATATAAATAATTTACTGTTACGATTTCTGTAGCATTGCCCACCCCTTCCTACCCTATATAATCCCGACGTTTTCATCACAGTTTTCAAACTCCATTGCTTCAAATACTTCTCAACAGCTCCCTCCTTAGTTTCCTTCAAATTGATTAGAGATGGCATACAAGATCAAAGTATGGTGCTTCCTACTTTTCCTATTGAAGCTGGTGTCGAATTTGCAGAATTGCGCTCATGCAGCTCCACAGGTGCCTTGTTTTTTCATATTTGGAGACTCGTTGGCGGATAGTGGCAACAACAACAACCTTGTCACAGCTGCTAAGGCCAATTACCGCCCATATGGAATTGACTTCCCTAACGGAACCACCGGAAGGTTCACTAATGGCCGAACCGTGGTGGATATAATTGGTGATCCCTTCTCATCTCCTTGCACGTTATGATCACTTTCATTTTAGTTTCGAAATGCAAAATAATTTGTCTCATAAATACCAAATTATACCAGTTTAAGTCATATTAATTAATAACTTCACGGAAAGTTTCATCATATATTATTGTTTAAGAATAAATTACATCATCTCTCCTGAAGTATAGTTCAGGTATTTAGTCAAAAGTTGTGAATTGATAGAACAACCTGCATAGAAAAACTTTATAATGCTACAGTAATAACTACAGTGCATGAGAGAAGAGAAAAAATCATATAGATGTTCAAAATGATAATAATGTCTTTCTTCTTCTTAAAAAATTATTTCTTTTCTTTTTTGTTTTGTTTCTCTCTTTTTTTGTGTCTATCTCTCTTTCACCATAGAATTTATATGTCAAAATCCCCTTAACCGTGATCATAGCAGAACAATTTATTTGCACATACGGATACGGTTCAGATGGTGAATAGACATTACATTTGGGCATTTGCAGGTGAACTTCTGGGCTTTAACCAATTTATTCCACCATTTGCAACTGCTAGAGGCAGAGACATATTGGTTGGTGTTAACTATGCATCTGGGGCAGCAGGGATTCGTGATGAGAGTGGAAGGCAACTGGTACCAAATAATTTACGTTGTAGTAATTTTTTGCCTGTGAGAGTACTCTTACAACGTCCTATGATTTAACTTCCATCTTTTTTTTTTTTTGTTTTCCTATTTCTGTTGACATGTTCCAGGGTGGTAGAATCAGCCTAAATAAGCAATTGCTGAATCATGTTACTACATTGAGTCGCTTGATTCAATTACTAGGGACTAAGCAGGCAGCAACAAATTACCTTAATAAGTGCTTGTATTATGTCAGCTTGGGCAGTAATGACTACTTAAACAACTACTTCATGCCCAGTGAATATATAACAAGCCGTTTATACACCCCTGATCAATATGCCAAGGTTTTAATTGACCAGTATAGTCTGCAAATAAAGGTTCGTATTACTATCCTTTTCCCGAGAAATTAATTTTATGATGCTCAAAATATAAACATTGATACTTAGATACAAGAAGAAAGAGAGAGAGAAATACAAGAAATACTTAATATTTTTTATGGGATTAGATGTGATTTTCTCTTAGATTCGTAGTTAGAGCTTGAACACTATAATTTATTTTTAATAATTGTATTTGTACCTTAATTTATGCATTATAGCCCATATATATTTCAATTTATCTTTTCTGTGAATCTATGTCTTTCGTTTCTATTTTTCTTCAGCTTCTGTACCTCCTAGGAGCCAGGAAAATTGCCTTGCCTGGACTTGGACCAATAGGCAGCATTCCTTACTCATTTTCTACTCTATGCCGCAACAATCTCTCTTGTGTGACCAATATAAACAACGCAGTCCTACCTTTTAATGATAGACTCGTATCACTTGTTGATCAACTGAATAGAGAGTTGAATGACGCACGCTTTATATACTTGAATTCTACTGGGATGTCATCTGGCGATCCTTCTGTGCTCGGTAAGTCATCCAACCTGTTGGTGGAGGATCTTACAATTTATTAATACGAGGAATTACTCAGTATATAAGGAGTACGATTCACAGTATACTTAATAATTTCTTGTTTTAATGATTACTATTTGGTTCTAAGCAATGGAAATTGTCTGTTTTGTGCATAACAGGGTTTAGGGTTGTAAACGTTGGATGTTGTCCAGCACGTAGTGATGGCCAATGCATTCAAGACTCAACCCCATGCCAAAATAGGACTGAATATGTGTTTTGGGATGCAATTCATCCTACCGAAGCTTTGAACCAATTCACTGCAAGAAGATCGTACAATGCCTTTCTTCCATCTGATGCTTATCCAACCGATATCAGTCATTTAGTCAGTTAACATGCAGATCTAAGTCAAGGAAGATAATATTCCATAAATAATATAATAAATAATTTATAGAAATAACGTGGTCTTGGTCACTTTGCTTCGATGATAAAATTATGTAAAACAGCAGTCTAATAATATGACTTCTTGTAAACGAAAAAAAAAAAACAGTCTGACAATATGCTGTAACATGCATGTACTTGTACCTCAAGAATGATAAGATTCGAAAGTCAAGTTTTTTTATCCTCCATTATGATTTTATCATGGAATAATGTTTGTGGATTGTGTTCTATGTGTAAATGTAGAACAATTAGTAAAACTATTAGACTATGGCATTGATACTGCTTAATTAATCGTTTAATCTAAAATATCTTGATGCTTTGACTCTTTAGTTATTTAGAGGATTGTGGAATGGACCTAAAATCAAATGGTATTCTTATTATATGGAATGAAGATTCTTTCTCTGTCGTCATAGACTAAAAGAATTTGATGGAATACATGGGCTTTGAGGATTGCTGGCGTCAATGGATCGAGGAATGCATCTCAATTTCTAGATTGTTTTCCCTAATCAATGGCTCTCCATCTATAGAATTTGATGTGATAAGTGACCTTAGGCAACGAGATCCTCTGTCTCCATTCCTTTTTAACATTGTGGTTGAAGGCCTATATGTTCTGATCAGTAGAGGCACTAAGGCCGGTTTGCTATTAGGGATTAAAGTAGGGAGAGGTTTACAGATTACTCATATGCAATTTGCAGATGACTCCCTATTCTTTATCCCAAATGATGTTCAAAGCTTGCTGAATACTAAAAGAACTCTTAGGTGGTTCTGTAAATGTTGTAGTTTAAGGGTCAATTTCCAAAAGAGCTTCCTGATTGGGATTAATGTTGACGAGGCATACACTGTTGGCCTATCCAACGTTCTTTTCTGTAAATTTGACTCCTTGCCATTCAAATACTTATGTTACCATTAGATGCTAATCCTAAAAGGATTGTTATTAATGGACACAAAATGGTTGCTGGCAGCCATGTCTGCCTAGTGAAGGTTAAGAGTGGTTCCAATTAGGTAACCGAATATTAAAGATGGTGGCGAGTGGCTGCTAAAAATAACCAAAATGGGGATGATTGTCTCCCATATCAGCTATAAACAGAGGGTGTTAATGATAGCTGATAGACACACGAAAACAGAAAGAAATATATAGAGAGAAAGCTAGAGAGAGTTGAGTTGAGTGAGAAGAATTTTCTCCTTCTTCTTGTTTTGTTGTTTGTATTGTTTTTAAGCTTGATTAATACAAACTAGTAGTTCTATAAAGTAGACAAGTTGCCAAACCACGTAAATTGTGTGTTTGTGTTTGATTTCTGGAATTTCCTAACAAGGATCACTGCATGGAAGCCAGTTATTTCAAGGATCCGGACGAGGCTTCAATCTTGGAAGGGTAAATTGCTTTTAATGGAAGGAAGAGTATGCTTGATCAAGAGTGTTCTGTCATCTCTCCCTGCCATCTTTATTTTTTATTTCAAAGGGTGTGGTGAGACAAATTATGGCCATGGAGTGTCAATTCCTATGGTCAAGTACCTCTGACAAACAGAAAGTGCATAAGATTGCCTGGAAAGTGGTTGTAAGGAGGGTGAAAGGGAGGGCTTGGAACTGGATCAGTTGCAGCAAAAAATAAAGTTCTTCTCTTCAAATGGTTGTGGAGGTTGGGCTCAGGAGATCGCCGACTTTTAAGAATGGGTTACCTGTGTTCTCCAAGCGTCTCTCCATCGTCTGGTCAGATATTTACTTAACCATTAAATATGATGACCAGGCCTCTTCTACTCTTCGAGAAAATTGCAAGCTTCAAATAGGGTATGGTGCTACTGTTCACTTCTGGGATGATGTCTAGATTGGTAGCAAACCTCTGTCTGAGTACCCTATCTGCGGCTGTATCACTTATCATCTTAAAAAAATAAGCCTGTCAATATTATGGGTTTTTGGGATGATATATGTTGGCATTGGAACTTCACCTGGAATCGAGATCTCATGAGCTATGATTTGAAGCAGCTTGATAGCTTAATTGAGATTCTTAACAGTGCTCACCTGCACAAGTATAAAGAAGATAAGTGCTGGATTTTGGACAGTCTCTTGATCCTTGGATTTAAACCATTCCTTGCAGACATTTAGAAGAATTCTTCTTCACCAAAATCTGAGATGTTGTTGTGGCTAGCCTTGCATAACATGTTGTGCACTCGTTCCTTCCCAGGAAAATGAAAGATTTTGTCGACTAATGAAGACTTATGCCCCTTCTGCAATTGTACCTGTGAAACTAAAAATCATATTCTTTTTCACTATTCTCTGTCTTGGATCTTGTGGAATAGAATAATCAGGTGGAGGAATCTCTCATGTTTGAACATATGGATCCTTTATTGATTCTTTAAGGTATTGTTTTTTATTTTCAATCAAATAGAATTTTTATATATATATAACATTAAAAAATAAAGCTGGAGTTTGTTATGCAATAGTTCTTTTATTATTTATCAGCTACTGTCATTGTTATCTTAATGTGTTTGAATTCATTGTTTAAATTCGTAG
Source organism: Populus alba (assembly GCF_005239225.2). Taxonomy (NCBI): domain Eukaryota; kingdom Viridiplantae; phylum Streptophyta; class Magnoliopsida; order Malpighiales; family Salicaceae; genus Populus; species Populus alba. The sequence goes on from NC_133302.1 coordinate 4,468,484, forward strand.
ATTTAAGTTCATTGAGGATAAATCCAGTAAGTCATATATCTGTTACGGAATAATATAATTAAATCATATCTTGGAACCTTACCTAACAACTTATGCTATTAGGTTGAGATTGGTTCTTTGACATAGTATCAGAAGCCTTGATGACCAAGTGGTCACGAGTTTGAATCTCGTCATCCTTATTTATTTGATAAAAAATTAAGCACAAGGTAATATAGGTCTATGCAAATTTTCAAACCCCAAGGGTTTTTCACTTGAGGGGGTGTGTTACGGAATAATATAAATCATATCTCGGAACCTTACCTAACAGCTTAAACTATTGAGTTGAGATGATTATTTAACAATATTTCCTTAGATAAATGTGATGATGGTTGTTTTTCGTTCTTCTATAAATAAAACTGAAGGGATGGCAGTAACCTCACCCGTTGAGTTTCTGTGCTCTTAGTGCTCTATGTTTGTCACCTCTGTTCTTTTTTTGTTCTCCGTTATCTGTTCTTAATTAAAGCTCTACGCATATCATTTACTAACAGTAACCAGCTTTAATACTTCACCAAAGCACTAAATCCAATAGAAATTCAAATCAAATTATAAATTTTAAACCTTGTATCCAAAGATTTGTCAGCAAGATGTGGTGGTTGTGGTCAAAAGCTTTGAAACGATGATCTGATGGATTGCGGTTGGCTAAAACAATTTGAGTGGCTAGTGGTTAATTGACGCAGTGTATAACGATAAATAGAAAGTTAAAGCTACTTTGAGTAGTCTGGACATCCTGCGTCATTAATAATTGAACACCTAGCTACCACTGTTTTTTCTTCGAAGTTAAGCTGGGATAGGATGGCTGCAGCAACATCTTTTCTCAAATGAATGTCATAGTGACCAGATTCGGAGGTTCATTCCAATTTTCTGGGTTGGAATTTCTGAATGTATTGGTAGAGCATTTGAATATGCCGAGCTTTCTACATCCATGACCGATCTTATTATTCTTGAGGTACAAGTACCGTTGCTGCTTTACATAATTTTATCATCAGTTTATCATATAATCTCTGGAATATTATCTTTCTTGACTTAGATCTGCATGTTAACTAAATGGCTGATATCGTATGGATAAGCATCAGATGGAAGAAAGGCAGAATACGATCTTCTAGCAGTGAATTGGTTCGAAGATTCGGTGGGATGAATTCCATCCCAGAAAACATATTCAGTCCTATTTTTGCATACATCACCAAGTACAGGACAACATCCAACGTTTGTAACCCGAGACCCTGTTACGTACAAAACAAACTTTCATTACCAAGAACGAAGTAGTAGTTAATATATAGCAATAAAAAGCATTCCGAGAAATTGTAAGGTAATTAGGTATACCGGTAGTTCATCCACCCTCCCGCATAAATATGAAACCCACCATGAAAATTATTCATGAATCCAATCTTAATGTTATAGTAGAGAGTACAACTCTATACATATTGAATACTTTCTTATATTAATATAATCCAATAGACTTTCATACAAAAAAGAAACGCAGATAAGTTACTGCAAGAAACAAATTTCTGATAAATACACCAATAATAATATGATTAATTTGCTTAAAATCTGATCAGAACGAAATTCAATCTTCATATATATAGAAATTTGTAAGAAAATTTACATCATTAAAATGAAATTTAAATGAATATATTACTTCGATTGACATGTTGTTATGTAAAATAATAATCCAAACAAAAAAAGAAAGAATACTTGGATAATCCCACTCAAATATAAATCTGATTTTACGAATACATATTTTGCCTTTGAACAATATGCCAAAAAACAATTCAACAAACATATCAAAATTTTTCATTCTGATGGAGGTGGTGAGTTCATCAACTCAAAACTCTCCAGTCATTTTCTTTCCACAGGAATTATTCATCAGATATCATGTCCATATACTCCAGAACAAACAGGTATGGTTGAATGACGCCATCGTGTCATACGAGAGCTAGGTATGACCATGTTATTTCATAGTTGTGCACCATTATTTCTATGGGCAGAAGCATTCACTACTGTTGTCTATCTCATCAATCGCTTGCCCTCATCATCCATTAATTTTGAAACTCCATACTTTAAGCTACATCATACTCATCCGGATTACTCTTCACTGCGTACTTTTGGCTCAAAATGCTTTCCTACACTTGACACACGAATTAACAAATTTGATCCCAAAACTGTTCCTTGCATCTTTGTAGGATATAGCAGTACTCATAAAGGATATAAATGTTTCCATCCAAAAAGCAAAAAATTTTTCATTTCACGGCATGTGGTCTTTGATGAATTGCTCTTTCCATATAAACCTGTCAACGATCTTGCTTTTACCACAACTTGCCCTTAGCATTTATGATGCTTGGTTACCTTGTACTAATATTCTTATAGCAGTCTCCTTATCTTGTTAGACTACCATTCTGACTTGAATTTGTTACCCTTGAAGACATCTTTATCTCCTGACTTTTCTCCATTAAACTCGGAAGTTTTGTAGAACAATGTGGGCAGCATCGTAGGGAGCTTTGTGAGAGAATTCTGCCTTATTACTCCACTAGCATAGACACCCTTATTTCTCCACTGAACTCTCACAAAGCTTGTTGTCAGATTGTGTTGTGCTAACAATCTAAAGAATAAAAGAAGATGCATCAATCGGAAATAATTTCTATAAAATCCGTGTAGATGATAATTTCACCACATTGTTGACGACTCACCGGGCACAGAAGGATCGCTAGATGACATTCCAGAAATATTCAAATATATAAAGCGTGCGTTATTCAACTCTTTATTCAGTCGATGAACAAGTGAAAGGAGTCCTGCGTTAAAAGGTAGGACTGCGTTGTTTATATTGGCCAAACAAGAGAGATTGTTGCGGCATAGAATAGAAGATGCGTAAGGAATGCTGCCTAATGGTATAAGTCCAGGCAATTTTCCTGGCTCCGAAGAGGTACAAACGCTGATGAAAAATAGAAACAAAAGGACATAAAAATCACAAACAAAATGAAATATATGTGGACTATCATGCATAAACAAATGTACATAATACAATTATTTAATTGTTATGATTTGACCATTAATAAAATTTCTCGAATAATCATTCAAATCCTAGGAAATGGACTGTAATACTGAACCTTTATTTGCTGACCTGGTGAATTAAAACCTGGCATATTTCTGGGGTATATAAACGACATTTGTTATATAATTAACAGGCAAGAAAGTTGTTTATGTAGTCAAATTGGAGGACCAAATCGAAAGTGTTAAATTGCTCTTAGTCTATACAGTAATTTTCAAGCATGAATTCATATTTTGCAATTGCTAATTCATGAATCCAGGAACATGCTCAGCAGAAAAAATCGGGACGCTGTAATTTTCCAAAAAATTCGGGGACTACAACGTTAATTATTTGGACCATTTTTCCATCTCATCAACTGCTCCAAGCCAGATGCATTTCAACAGAAACCTACTGTTCTCCTCTGATTTCTAACTCAAAATTCACCATTCAAACAAAACTATAACTCAAAATCATCACAACCTTCCATAATCAACTAAATAATCAATTTAACCACTACAATCAACCTCTAACATTCAATTTAATTCATCAATTAAAACCAAAGCACAAACTTCATAACCCTAACATTCATCAAAATCGAAAAAAGCTTAATTAACACATATTTATACATAATCTTACATTTTTACTTATTTCCTCCAACTCCTTTGGCACTACTTTTTTTCCAATTTCCATATAATGGTTTGGGGATATATGGTTAATCGAAATTAAAGAAGTTAATATTATACTATCAGAATCTTTATATTTACCGACAGAATTTTTCGTCAGTATTTGTACTATCATTCTGTTAGTAATTAATTTACCATCGAAATCACCGGATAAAAATGCTCCGTCGATGAATCTTTCATTGGTAATAAAAAAATATCATTACTGATGGAAAAAGCGCTAAAAAAACAATTACACGCTTCATTCCATTGGTATTTCCCTCGAAAAAATACCATATGTAATTCCGATGATAATTATTTAAAAATATTTTAAAAAATCCATTTTACAAAACTATAAAATAATTAAATTAGTATAAATCAACACTCTATAATACACAAAATGCTTAGAAAAAAGAAGAAGAAAATCGACTCAAACAAATTTGCAACAAATGAATAACACAAAAAAATAAATTCAACTAAAAAAATTCATATGAAAAAAATGAAGTTGTGATTGTTAAACATTTAAAAATACTAAAAATAAATCAACTAAAAATTGATCTCATATGACAAAAAAAAAAAAAAAAAACCTATAACAATATTCATACAATTATTAAGAACAAAATCAATTAAAAATAAAATAAAAAAAACAAATATAATGACAAAAAGAAGAAAAAAGAAAAATCTTACCCTAATGTGGATGCAAGTGAAGCTAAGAAGAGAAAAAAAAAACAAATTAATAAAGTATATTAATTAAAAAAATGAGAAGAAAGAAGAAGCATACATACCTAAGGATGAAAGAGAAGAGAAAAGAAAGAAATGGATATTGATGTTTTTTACATATGGGGAAGAAAAGAAGATGAACAAAGGAGCCCTGCTTGTGAAATTAGGGATTCTAGGTTTTTTATTGCAGCGTTTTACTTACGGTTTTACCAATGGATAATTAAATATTAATAGTTTTAATCATTTCGTCAGTGATTTTGTCTGTAATATTTAATTTAAAATTTCAATTTAATCAAAAAATTTTAGAAACCGCCAAATATCACAAACGACTTTTCAATCCGCTGGTGATTCCGCCTGTAATATTTAATTCAATCAAAATTTTTCAGAAAATCATCAAATAACACTGACGACTTTTTAATCCGTCAGTAATTTTATCTATAAATAACAATAATTAACATTGCAATTGGAAAGTGAACAATTCCAAAACTCCCTAGAAAATACTGACGGAATTTTTCATTGGTGATTCTCTTTGTAATTGACATGATAAACAATGTTCACAGTTTACCAATGATTTTACCAAAGGATTTTTTTGCTTTGTTTTAATTTTTTTTCCACTGTAATTCCCTCGGTATATACCGAGAAAGATTTTTGTCGGATACTTACAAGATGGAAATATTTCTCTCGATATTTTCGTTTATATTTATCAATATTCTTGTAGTAATTGTTGTTCTTCTTCTTATCACTATTGTTATTATTGTGGTCGTCGTTATTTTAAGGGGGGTTTGAGAGTGTGATAACGATTGTTTTTCAAATTATATTTTGCTCAGAAATACATCAAAATATTTTAAAAATATATATATATATATTTTTAATATCAGTACATCAAAAACGATCTGAAAACATAAAAATAATAATTTTAAATAAAAAAGTTTTTAAATTTTACCTAATTCTCGTTTGGAATGCAATGTCAAAGAGGAGCTACGTCAATTTTTACGCACTTAAATTAAGCAAGTTACCTTGTTTGGCCAAAACGATGAAAAGTATTTGTCTGTATAGATCGAGCAATTTAAATATGGATAGTGACATGTTTTTATCTAAACTGAATACCATTGCTAGATTCAAAAAGAATGTCCAGCAGAAGCAAGTATAAAACTACAAAACTCATTTTATTTTATTTTTTCATACTTGGAAATTGGAAATAATTCAGAATTCAATTCTAAGCCCCCCCGCACCTTGTTCACGGACCACGCTTGGTATCTCTAGCTATACACGTTTGACAAAAAGAAATAAATTATGTAATTGAATGCTGAAATTAATCCCTAGATAACATCGAATGAGATTTGATATTTTATTTATTTATTGATAAAGAGATTTTGTAGCTATCTTTGAACGAGAGACAATAATAATAAATATTTTCGCACAAATCTCTGAATATCCCACTTCCAACCGGTGGTGTGTGTAATTGTTTTTCTCTCTTTTTTTGTTTTTTTTAATTAAATTGATGAAAATAAACATGAATTTGATACCAGGTGGTAAATAAAATTGATGAAAATAAATGGGAATAAATTACATTTAAATAAAACTTTGAAGGCAAAGCCAGCCACTAAATTCAATGAATGAAACGGAAATTAAATTGGATAGCAAAGCCGACCACTAGATGCAATTGAATATTTGGTCTATTCATCTTGTTTAAAATTATAGACTCATGCACAAATCCATGGAATACCAAAATTATAGCAAGAATAGAGAGAAATCTTGGGAACGTTTCTTCCTTTGGAATTTAATGGAAAATGTCTCACATCCTTCATAGATTGGTAGTGGAAGAATTTCTAGAGTAGCTCTAATTAAACCAGGACCACCATTGGATAAACCAAATTAGGGAAATTATTCTAGAGTGCCTAAAATGTTGGTTTTGAATACGTATTAATTAAAGTACTAGGCTTGATGGCAATTCCAGTAATAATTAAATATTAGATGGTATTTTTGGATTCATAGTTATTTTAGTTTGACGCCCGAGCTATGTATGTTCCGGGTCTATATTATTTTCCAGTAAAATATTTAGACTTTGCAAGTGTATTTTTTTTTTTATAAAAAAAATAGAAATTCAATAACCCAGGTTAGAGTCCCGACCAACTAAATAAGCTGGCTTTTATTTATAACATACAAAGAAAAAAAAGAGGCGATGATAGCAAAACAGGAATATATATATATAACAATCACGAAAACACGAGAAAAAAAAAAACCTTTATCCAAGAGAGAGAGAAAAAAAAAAGGAAATGTTGTTTAATTTTTAGCCAATTAAACATGGAATGATGAAATATGGTAAAAAACAATATTAAAAAAATTGATGTAAGCCAACTCGAGCTAACACGGTAGACATTAATTTGGACATTAAAGGGCAAGCTATTTCAGATTAACCTGACAAACCTGCATTCTATATCATGCGATCTGGATAATATGATAAAAAAAAATTAAAGAAAACCACAAAAACATTTTGTTGAAAAAAACAAAATAATGTTAAATGACAAAATCAGAAAAGAAAATAAGATAAAAAAAAAAGTTAGCTCATTTTAACTTTTAAAGCATGTTACTCGAGTCATCAAGTCACAAACACTATACATTAAAAAATCATAAAGCCCAATACTTAGGAAATGAAATGTTGAATGATAAAATAGAAAAAAAATTACACAAAAAAATACAAAATATTAAAAATTAATAAAAAGAAACAAGGTTAAAATCAAAATTAAAAAAATAACTTATAGGGCCACAATAAATCTTCACTTTGAGAGTTGAATTGAAAAGAACAAAAACATTAACAAAAGGAAAAAAAATAATCAAAAGAATAAGGACCAAAATGAAAAAAAAACAATACATTATCAATTTGGATTGAAGAGTGAAATTAAAAAAAATAAAAATTTTATAAAGGGTTGAGGAAAAAAAAAAAAAAAAATCATAAGAATAAGGATTACATTGAAAAAATCAATACATGATAAAAAAAAAACTTGTAGTATTTTTCAACGTGTAATGTAAATAAAAAAACTTATGCACACATCGAATTAAATAAACCATGAACCATTGTGTAAATAAATAAATAATTCATCAATGATAAATAAAAAATAATTGGAAAATTGAGAGATAAATGTAGATCAAGATATTTAATATCGCAACATTGATCATTTACCTGGTTATGTTTAATGAATTTGTTTATTAAAATTAATTTGTAATAGAAATCGACACACAAAACGTTTATTGAATAAAATAAAAGAAAACAATATTAGACATTGTTGCACATATTAAGAATATTATAAAAAAATAAATATTTAATTTATAAAACATATAAAAAAATAATAGTTGCATCATACTAACATCTTAAAAAATTAAACACACCTAATATAACAATAAAAAATTGTTATTTTAAAAAAGCTAAATAAGCCAAAACAATCATTGAGAAGAGGTATTAATTAATAAATAAATTTAAAAAAATATATGAAAAAGAGGTATTAATTAAAAACAATAATTAAAAAAAAAAGAAAGAATGAGGCCAAGCGATTGACCTGACAAGAAAGGGCTTGTGCACGGGCTTGCATTGTCAGGCCCAAATGTGGGGGCCTTTAATTTTTTTTTTCATAAGCTAATAAGGGTAAACTACATGTTATCTACCTCAATTGTGTTGGGGGAAAAAAACTATGCGTCGTCCATAGCTCCCCCGAATTCGGTAACTAGTTGGTTGGAAAAACAGGGTTGGTGTTTTTTTCACCAAAAAAACTCATTTTCAACTCACTTTTGACCCAAAACACGTAGAAAAACATTCTATGAACCCTTGTTAAACCAATTCACGACCTTCCAAAAAAAAAAAACACAACACAACCCCAAAACCAGAAATCAACCTGAAATAAAAAAATCTTCCTGGTCTTATATTTGTTTTTGTAGGCGTTTCCAAGGTAAAACAACACGTAATCTTAACTCTCTTCATTAATTATATGAAACCATTTGACATAAAAATATATTGTTCTGGTGATTGAAATCATCTCCAACAACAACTCTCTTTCCCTACACTGGAATTCGGTGACCCCCTCTCTCCTCCACCAAAAGAAGCTGAAATTTGGTACTAAAATTGAATTTTTGATGATTAGAGGAACCGATTATCAAATAGCTAAAAAATATGAGGGATTAAAATGAACTTTGAAAACCAATTTAAAAGATGCCACCTATTTTACTATTTTTTTCAATTTAGTCCTTTGTCTTCCAATTCAACCCTCCCTCCAAAAAAAAAAATATGTGATTGGGTTCTGATTTGGGCTTAAAAGAGTTCAATTATGTAAAATAAAAGTTCAAGGATCATGTTGCACGTATGCGGCATTGCGCCAATCATCCTTTTGGAATTCATGGTGTCTTGTGGTGAAATGGACATACATTCTTATCTTTTATCAGTGAAAAAAGGGAATAAGAGTCGCCACTTAATATTTTGGTTACTAGGAACCCTAACTAGTTATAGAGATTGGGCATGGGAATTGGTTGTGTTAATGGAAGATATTAGCACCCCTAATATGTCTTACTTAAGGTAAGTTGCATCGTTTAATTATCATATATAAACTAAGATATTGTCATGTTTTTTAATTGTTGGTTTGTTTACAATTTAAGAAAAGTCCTCCTCAGTAAGAAGATCTTTATCTTATCAGGTAAAAATCTAACTGTTCTAATGTCAATAAAAAAGAACTACCTTTTTTTAATACTACGAATACGTTTTACGCATAAGTTTGTAATCCCAGATATTAAAGGAAAACAAAATATTTTTGGTATTTTTGAGATATGGACCTAGTCCTCATACCTTTATGAAACTGGTTATTAATGTTCAAAATGAATGTTAGTACAAATTTTTTTTGAATTTTTTTATATGAAAATATGATATGAACTTTTTATTTTTTGAGAGTTTTGTTTGTATGCATGAAAACAAGTCATTTTCTTTTTTGTTTTTTCTATATATTTTCTTGCAACATTTTGGAAAAATTAGGTATTTTAATATCAGATTTGTATCTTTACAATATAAATATATAAACCAATATTAATCGAAAATGGTAGAAACATCTGTGAGAAAACCAAAAAAACTTTGAAACAATTTTTTGAAATTTTTTTGTTTGTTTTTTTATCTAATATATAATATTATATAATATATTATTATAATTATATAATAAAATATATTGGGATGGGCCCAACCCAACTATGTGGGTCGAGCCCATCCTAGTTGGGTCGAGATTCGGCCCAAAAGAAAGTGGTATGAGGTAAGCCAAAAATAAACTGGGATGAGGTCGGCCCAAAAGAGTTGAGCTAATATCGGCCCAAAATAGAGGTTAAGCTGATGTCAGCCCAACAGATCTTCTTTTTTTATTGGATTGGGTCGGACCCGATCTAGCCATTTTGGTCTAGGCCAGAACTGGTCCGAACTAGTAAATAACGGAGAAACTCTCTATTGTTCACGCAAAACAGAATAGGGGGGAAGTTGACCTTACGGTGGGGCTCACGATGGTGTTGACGGTGGTGCTGGTGGGTTTTCTTCCAAACAAGGTGGTTGTGCATTGGAGAGCTGCTTCGTTGACTGGTGGTTCTTCCTCTTCTTCTCTATGTGTTTTCTTTTTCTCTTCTTTCTCTTCTCTTCTGTGTTTTCTCTTTTTTCTTGTTCGTTTGTCCTCGTCCTCTTCGTCATTTATGTTTCTCTCCTCTTTTCATCCCCTGTTTTCTTTTGTTTTTTGTTTTTTTACCTTTTTTTCCTTTGTTTTTCTTCTATTTTTTCATGTTTTCTTTTCATCCCCTTTCTCACCTCGTGGTGAGGGGGTATTTATAAGGGGGAAAGGGGGAGAGAGCCACCCTACCTTTATCCAGTCACGCCAAATGAGTAAGGTGGCTGGGCGGCCATTAGGCAGCCACCCGCAGAGCTTGTCTCCTCTACCCCTTTCATCATGGTGGTAGGCCATGAGGGGGTGTCCATTGTGTCAGGGTTTTTGGGAAAATGAGGGGGAGAGAGAGAGAGAGAAGTTGCAAAGGAGGGGGAAAAACCTTCTTCACTTGCCTGCAACGCGTCAAAGGGAAGAAGATGCCAAATAGTGCCATCAAAACGACACTACTTCATCTATATATATATATATATATATATATATATATATATATATATATATATATATATAATAGTGAATGAAACAACACCGTTTTGTACAAAACATGTTGTTTTATTTAAAAGAAAATGGTGTCAAAAAATCTATGTTTCCAAATCAGTCCTTAATTTTTGATTTGTTAAATCAAATCCTCAATTGAGATTTTGGATTTAAGAATCAATTCAATTGCATCCTTGCTAAATTCAAATGTTAGCTCTGAAGTTGGCCGCCTTTTTCACTTTAGTCATTGGCTTTGAATTTGTGCATTTTAACCCTCAATTGTTCAACAAACTTTCAGTTTCTTTAATTTAGCCCCTGATTCGGTCAATTTCAGCCCCTCTATTAGCGCCTTTTCTAGTTTGGTTCTTGGTTCCATAGTTATTAAACCCGGTCTGGAGGTTGACCCGGCCAAGGGGCCAGGTCCTGGGTTTTGATGGGTCAACTCGGGTCAATTCATATCAACCCGGAAAAATTAAAAAATATATATTTCATAATTCATATGAAAAAATCAATGTAAATGTAGGTTATACATATTGTAAACAATGAAGTTTAAAAGAATATTTTAAAAAGTTTTTTATTTTACACTAAAAAGATATTATGTTAAGCTTTTAAGTTGAAGTATTTAAACCAAAAAAGTTTTTTATCCCACATTGAAAAAACATAACTTCTTTTATAGGAACATAGAGTATATATACGAAAGGGCTTCAAATCTCACATTAAAAAGATACTATGTTATCTTTTTAAGTTGAAGTATTTAAACCAAAAGTTTTTGTTATCCCACATTGAAAAAACATGATTTTTTTCTTAGAAACATAGAATATATATACTAATGGGTTTCTAATCCCACATTGAAAAAACATAACTTCTTTCATGGGAACATAGAATATATATACGAAAGGGCTTCAAATCCCACATTGAAAAGATACTATGTTATCCTTTTAAGTTGAAGTATTTAAATCAAAAGGTTTTTTATCCTACATTGAAAAAACATGATTTTTTTCTTAGAAACATAGAGTATATATATGAAAGGTGTTATCCTTTTAAGTTGAAGTATTAAACTAAAAGGTTTTTTATCCCACATTGAAAAAATATGACTTTCTTTCTTGGGAACATAGAGTATATATACTAATGGGTTTCAAATCCCACATTTGAAAAAAAAAAACAAAAAACCGAGTCTCGTCTGGGTTTTCCCGGGTCACTTGAGTTTGGCTAGGCTGTTGCCACAAATAGTCTTTTATTAAACCATACCGGTCCAGCCACCAGGTTCCGAGTCAACCTGTCAAGCTGGGCCGGGTTTAATAACACTGCTTGGTTCTGAGTTTCTTCAATTAAGTACCTAATTGCCCATCAAACTTCAATATTTATGTAATTAAGCTTTTGATTTGACCAAATTAAATCTTAAAAATTATGATTCGAGCCCTAAACTTTAATTTTTTTCAATTAAAGCCTAAATTGAGTTAAAAAATCATTTTGTTTTGCAATTAAACCCTCCTGAATTCAATTAGACCTTAAACCAAATCTAATTGGTTCCTTAAACATCCAATTTTATTTTTTTTCTTCCTTAAATTGAATTTTCTTTGTCAATAGGACGTTCTTTAGTAAAAACTTTACTGTCAAATTTTAATCTTTGTATTTTTGAACTTTCTCAACCAATCTTTGGCCATTTTCTAGGCGCCCCTGTGTCCTCTTCTCACTGTAATATATTTTTTGGTTTTCTTCCAACAATGTTTTTTTTTTTATTTCTTTTTTTTGTGTGTGGGGACCAAAAAATAGATAACAACATATCAAATTGAAAATTTTCAAAAAATTCACTATTGAAATCCACATTGATATGTGAGAGGATGGACAATAATTAACAATAAAAACGCTACAGTAAAACCTCTTTCTTTTTTTGTTTATTCTGTAATTTTGGGAAGGAAATTCATCCTTTAGGCCATTCTAGGGATGAATAATGTTGAGTATTTGGGTTGCTGAATGGTTAAGAAATTGGGTTTAATTTCTTTTTGTGTATTGTATTTAATTTTCATTGATCTGGTCTTTATCAATATATTTTCATGATAAATTTGGGATTTACTCATATCCTTAGCTTTGAAATGCGAAGTCAGAGGGAAAATATTTTTGGCAACAATCCTTCCTTGGTTGTCATGGTAAAACCATAGTTATGAAACCTGATTCAGGGATTGACTCGGGTAAGGGGTTGAGTCTTGGGTCACACAAGTTTAATCGAGTCAACATAGAAAAAAAAATTGAGATTTTAATATCTCACATAGAATAGTTAAGAAACATTTCATTTAGATGTTGGCTATATATAGCTATTTCCCATAGGAAAGTTAAGAAACTACATGTGCATATAGTCTATATATGTACAATGTGAATAGAGACTATATATATATATATATATATATATATATATATATATATATATATATAGTTATCCCACATGGAAAACTTAAGAAAAATTCCATGAGAAAACATTCCATAAAGTTGTATGCTATAAATATAGTTATTTCACATGAAAAGGTTAATAAACATTTTATGGGATATAGGCTATAAAAAAAATGTGAGATCAAGTATTCACAAATTAACTTTATATTTTTTTGGGTTTATTAAAAAAAAATATAAAGGAAAAAAAAGAGAGTATAGGTCTCACCCGGATTATGCCGGGTCACCCGAGTTTAGACTAGTTAAAACCCGATCGAGGCCTCAGGTAGCCCGAGTCTCACTTCAACTCTTAGGTTGGGTCGGGTTTTATATCTATGGGTAAAACTCAGGTCAAATCTTTTGAAAAAAATTTATGAAAAATATTACTAAAAATTGTTTTGCTTTGGAAATTATTTTGAGGAGTTTTTGAAATCACTGCCTCTTTGTTTGGGAAAACAATTTGAAGAGGAGCATCTGAATTTGAAACTACCACCTCTTTGGATTTTGAAAGATTTGGATCTGTTGATTTGTAAAGCTAAGGTTACTTGTCTTGATCAAAATTTGTTTTTCTTACGAAGACGATTCTTCTTTTACTTTAGAGAATGCAGACACTAATTGTTGGAGCAACTTTTGGGTTTCCAAAGGCAGAACCTTTAATTTGTTTATTTCAAGTTGGGAAATTTTATCTTCATTTGAAATTGTTAGAAAATAATATAAATTATATATTAGAAACTCTTCTAACAATTTAAGCTTTTAAGTTGAATTGATTATCTGATATGATATCAGAGTCTTGATGACGAAACAGCCACGAATTCGAATCTCACTGTTCTTATTTATTTGATAAAAAGAATCAAGCACAAGATAATGTAGACATATAAAAGTTTCAAGTTCAAAGAACTTTTACTTGAAAAAATATGTTAGAAAATAATATAAATCATATCTTGAAACTTTACTAATAGTTTAATCTTTTAGAAAACCATTTGAACCCATCATTGGACTTTTGATCTACTCTTTTAGAATATAAAGGCATGATGCCTTTTCCTTTGTCTTTTTGTTTAGATGGCATTGGGTCGTCTTCCATGCAAAAAATTCTTTTATAAGGAACTCTAGCGGGGAATTTGAATTTTCTTTCATACATTCAATATCAGAATCTTTGTAAAGGCTTGCAAATATGGTTGAGATTAATGTCGAAGTATAAAATATAATTAAGATTTTCAAGAAATCTTTGTAATTGCTTCCTATGAAGGATTTGATATGGGGACTTGTCACCAAATTGGATTGACTTTCCATGGGAATAATTGTTAAGGAATCCAACTCCTGTTTAACTTAGCTTTTTAGTAATGGGTTTTTTTATTATAATTATTATTCATTTTATAAAAAAATAACATAATATATATATCAATCTCCATAACTTTGGTTATAAACTTTTAAAAACAATGTTTTAATGCAATAGAAATACTTATAATTATAACTACTTTATAAATTTATTTATAAAGTATTTATTTTTCTAAAATTTTATATTTACTATAAATTTATTAATCAAACTTAAATAATTATTATTATAAAAAAATATATATATTTTTGCATAAATAAAGTCAATATTACATATAATCACTCCATTAACTATAGGATATATACACTAGCAATAATAAGTATGATAAATGAGTAATGATTCATACCAGGAAACATGAATTGCCAATAAAAGATAATAGCAGTAATGTGTAATTTTGTGACTGTTTAGTTTTGAATCTGTTTCTTATTCAAGATTTTTCATGATAAAAAAGTTGTGGTTCGTGGCATCAGCTTTTACTAATTGGATAAAGATCCTGGGCTGATGAAGAGGAAGAAGCAGTCCATGGTCCCTCTGATGACTTCACGAGGGACTGAGTTTCACTTAAACTTCCATTGACAGAAGATTGAGCAAACTTGTTATGTGAGGCCGTAGCATACCCTGATGGATCAACCAATGTGCTTGGAACCATGACCAGTTCCTCGACATCAGTTTTTCCTTCAAGCATGCTTACTACTGTAGACATTGTAGGTCTAAGTGCTGGAGATTGATTTGTGCATAGCAAGGCTACATTGATCATTCTAACCACTTCTTTCTTGTTGAATTCAGATCCCAATCTTGGATCAACTATCTCCATTATGTCCCCATGTTTTTGTAAATATAGAACCTGAAATAACAAAAAAAAATAGATATATAGCTGACCAAGAGTAAACATGAACAGACAATTAAGAGACTAAACGGGCATAACTCACCCTATCTAGAAGGCATACAAAATTTTCATCCCTCCTAAATTTGACGTTGTTCATCCCAGAAACAATTTCCAATGCTACAACACCAAAGCTGTATACACCTGCCTTGTAAGTTAAGTAACCATATAATGCATATTCCGGTGCCATGTATCCCCTGCACAGAAAGAATAACTCAGAGACATTTTACTAGTTTGCTTCATCAAAATGCTAAATAGTTTGGATGATAATGTGAATAGTATAATGTGAATGGCTAAACCTCTCCTAGGGTTACTCTTAGAGAAACACAGCCATAGATGGGAAACCCTGATCCATGATGTTAGTAAAGTGGAGACAAACAATGTCCCACCTCCACCATATCTTAGTGAAAACAACTTGTCGCACCCGACATCGCGGCGGCTCAAAAAATTAATTTTAAATCTTTGGAAAGAACGGATTTCTAGCATCCTGTTCTTTGATGGGAATATTCTTTGTTTAAGGAGTCGCCACCTAGTATTATGGTCACTAGGAACCCTAACTGGTCAACAGAGATTCTATGGTTCGGGACTGGTTATGTAAAAGGGAAGATATTATCATCCCTTAAACGTCCTGCCTGAGGCAGGCTGCATTGCTAGTTTTGTCTTAAATTGCTAAATGTTTATGAGTTTATGTTATGAAAATTTGTTTATAATATTCCTGACTCTGGCACCAGTGAATATTTAACCACGAATATTTCCAACTCTGGCGTTGATAAATATTACGCAGCTATAAAAAACAAAACAAATTTAAATCAATATTTTTTTTTATTCCTGACTCTGGCGTCAGTGAATAAACAAATAAAATAAATTTATTTTTACGCATGCACATTTTTTCTTGTTAAAGGAAAATAAAATACAATGAATAATATAAATTTAAACCGGTATTTTTATTCCTGACTTTGGCGTCAGTGAATAAACCAATAAATTTATATTATTTTTTTTCTTGCTAAATAAAAATAAAATACAATGAATAACATAAATTTAAACCGGTATTTTTATTCCTGACTCTGGCGTCAGTGAATAAACCAATAAATTTATATTATTATTTTTTTTTATGCATACATATATTTTTTATTTTTTCTGCCTTTTATTTTATTTTTATTTTTTTTGGGCTGGGCCAGCCCAGCACAATTGTTTTGGTGGGGCTGGGCCCAGCTCAGCCCACATGGGCTGGGCTAGGCCCAGCCAGCCCAGCCCGGTCACTGGCCCAAGCCAGTGACCCGGCTGGGCAACATGAAGCACGCGTGAACGAAATCACGCGTGCATTAGCTGCTAAAGAGAATTAATTGAGAGTGTACAGTAGGAAGTGAATTAAAATGAAAAGCGGTGAAAGAGAAACTTACTTACCTGGCTCTGGATACACCGAAGGCAGCAGCAACAATGGTTCTGGTCACGGTGGATGCCCTCTGCTTATGTTCGTCCCTTCTCAAGAAATAACAAAAGTGGCTGCTGAAATTGGAGCCACCGAAGAAAAGGTCGAGAGCGTCCCCTTTTGTTTTTTCAAATGCTGTTCGTTCTTTTTCCCGTGTCTTCGCCTGTGTGTCCCCTGTTTCTGGCTCCTCTTGCTTCTTCTTCTTTCTTTTTTTTATCTCTGTTTCCAATCTTCTCTCGGTCTGTTTTTCCTTTTTTCGTCTTGCTCTCACATGCTCTGTCTTTTTCTGTTCTTGGCTCTGTTTTGGGTTGATTTTTTTCTTGTGCAGGGATGAAGATGATGGCAGGGTTGATCTCTGATTCCTTTCTGCCTTTCTACCCTTCTCTCCGTGTATTTTTTTTTTGTGTGTTTTTGCTTTGTTTTGCTCTGCTTGTTTCCTCACTGATTTTCGGTTCTCTCCTTCGTTGTTTTCTCTGGGTTTAGCTTCGGGTTTCCTCCCCCTTTTTGTCAATTCCTTTCTTCCCCTTTTATAGAGCTCGAGCTTCCCCCTAAACCAATCCCATCTTTGCAGGACTGTTATTCAAATCACGAGCGGGATCATAGGCAAGAGACGTGGTCCACGATCGATCGAATTTGTTGCAGATCTTCGGCCTGCTGAACCGGGATGGAGAAGACGACCACAGCTGTTTCTAGCAACAGCGACGTTTCGAAAAAAAATGGGGATTTTCAATTAGACCCCTGAACTTTGGACATTTCACAATTGGACCCCTAAACAAATAAAAATTTCTTTTAATTTTGCCCTTTTATTGGATAAATTTCAATTAAATCCTTAAATTGGTGCACTGTTTACAAAACAGTCCTTAATTCCTGGATAAATTTCAATTAAGTCCCTGAATTTATTTAATTAATTAAATCAAAGTTTAATTAAGTCCTCAAACTTATTAATTCTTCTAATTTCATTAATTAAACTAATCCAAAATTTAAATAAATTTCCCAACTTATTAATTCTTCAATTTCTAACCAAATTATTCTCAAATTTGATAATTCCCTCCATGAACTTTGAATTTATGTTGTTTTAACCCCATTCTTAAATATATTTTTATTTTTATTATTTGTTCAAAAATTGGGTTATGACACAACTAATCTCTCACTTAGCACATAGTAGAGGCTTAATTTAAGGCATAAATCATGGCATGATTTATGGCCTTTACTCCCAGCTTAGTATATATATACACTCATTGAAGAGGTGTGTTGTAGAGAACAGAGTCAAGAAGATAGAGAGAGCTTGAGTGAGAGTGAGTTAAGTAGAGAAGAGTGTTTTTTCTCCTCCTCCTTGTTTGTATTGTTTCTTTGATTGATTAATACAAACCAGTAGCTCCGTGGAGTAGGCAAGTTGCCGAATCACATAAATTGGTGTGTGTTTGATTTCTAGAATTCCCTAACAACTAGTATCAGAACTTGTTCTTAAAAAAGAGGGCGTTTGATCCAAACCCAAAAATCAAAGTTCTTAAAACGTATTTTTTAACATACCATCATGTAGGGGACGGCGAGATAAATCTACTGGTGAAACTTTGGAGAAGATAAATTGGTGTGTGTTTGATTTCTAGAATTCCCTAACAACTGGTATCAGAACTTGTTCTTAAAATAAGAGGGTGTTTGATCCAAACCCAAAAATCAAAGTTCTCAAAACATGTTTTTTAACATACCATCGTGTAGGGGACGGCGAGATAAATCGACTGGTGAAATTCCAGAGAAGAACCGACGTGCTGCATGCCTGCAGGCTCCACCACACACCGACATTAGGACTGCCCATGTGCATAGACACGCCACACGCACCACACGCTCCTTCGCCCGACTACCTGAAACTAAACTGGGTTGACTTGCCACGTCATCAACCAGTCAACAGCCATAGCATCAATTTCGCACAGTCATCTGCCAAGTCACCTAACCAGTCAGCAATAAAAACTCACGCATGTGCCACATCATCAAGGTGGGCCCGATTTGCTTGTGTGTTTGTCGCGTCATCAAAGCCACGTCATCGTCTGAGTTTTGATCTGGTACGCCAGAGATACTATTTCACCAGACACGCGGCTTCATTTGCACCATCATTGATCTAAAAGTTTAATTGATTAGATCTGGGCCATAAAAAGTCTAATTTGGGTGATTTTAGAGTTGTTTCCATTGTTTCCGGCCATTCCGGACACAACCATGAAGTCAGATTCAAAAAATTCAAACACTAAAATTAGCAAAAATGGCAAATGAAATAAAGGTTGCTGGAATTGAAAAATTTGATGGGACAAATTTTAGATATTGAAAATGCAAATTAAAGACTATCTATATGGGAAGAAACTTCATCTTCCTCTATTTGGGAGCAAACTAGAGAATATGCAAGATGAAGAATGGATAATTCTTGATAGAAAAGCTTTGGGCATTATCCGACTATCCTTATCAAGAAGAGTTGCTCACAACGTTACAAAAGAAAAATCTACTACAAGGTTAATGGAAGCCTTGTTTGGGATGTATGAAAAGCCATCAGCAAATAATGAAGTGCACTTGATGAGAAAGTTGTTCAACTTAAAGATGACATAAGGCACCTCTGTTATACAATACCTCAACAACTTTAATACCATCACAAATCAATTGTCATCTATTGAGATTGAGTTTGATGATGAGATTTGTGCACTCATTTTGCTAGCTTCACTTCCAAGCAATTGGGAAGGTATGAGAACAGTCGTGAGTAACTCAGCCGGAAAATCCAAACTAAAATATGATGACATCCGAGATTTGATTTTGGCTGAAGAAGTGCAAAGGAAAGACTTAAGTTCAAGTTCAAGTTCAGGTTTAGCTCTCAACATCAACACTCGAGGGAGAAGACAGATTGAGGCTTATCCAAAGACATATCAAAATCAAGATATAGAAGTAAAATTAAGTTTGGACCCAGAAAGTAGGTTGAATGTTGGAATTGTGGCAAACTTGGTCATTACATGAGGAGTTGCACAAAATAAAAAAAAAAAACCTGAGGCTGACTTTGCAAACGCTACTACATATGAGGTACAAGATGCTTTGATTCTTGTTGTACAAACTCCAATTGATGATTAGATTCTTGATTCTGGTACTTCATTTCACTGTACACCATATTATGAAATGATGCAAAACTATATTGTTGGAGATCATGGTGTTGTCTATCTAGTCGATGGACAACCAATGGATATTATGAGTATAAAAGATGTGCAAATCAAGACAATAAATAGATCTACATGGAACTTACAAAATGAAGGCATGTTCCTAGATTAATGAAGAAGTTGATATCTGTTGAACAACTTGACGATAGTGGTCATTCAATCCTTTTTTCTGGAGGTATATGGAAAGTATCAAAGGGAGCAATGGTTTTAGCTCGTGAAAAGAAAACCAGCACCTTGTATATGACCATAAGATTTGCAGATATCAATGCCTCTACTGAAGCAAAAAATCAGGCATAACTATGGCACTGTAGACTCGGCCATATGAGTCAAAAGGGTATGAAGATACTTTAGTCGAAGGGAAAGCTGCTAGAGTTGAAAAAAAATATTGATCTAGATATTTGTGAAAGTTGTGTTCTTGGAAAATAGAAAAAGCTCAGTTTCTTAAAGGTTGTCAAGACCTTAAGACCAAGAAAGCTATAAATGGTACACACGGATTTATAGGGACCTTCTCCAGTAGCATCTCTTTTGGAGGTTCTTAGTATTATGTGACTTTCATTGATGATTTCAGCAGGAAGTTATGGGTTTACTTTCTGAAAAATAAATCTGATGTGTTTGAAACATTCAAGAAATGGAAGGCTATGGTTGAGACTGAATCAGGTTTGAAGTTGAAATGCTTAAGATCTGATAATGGAGGAGAATACGTTGATGGAGGTTTCAAAAAGTATTGCACTATCAATGGTATCAAAATAGAAAAGACCATTCCAGGCACACTACAACAGAATGACATTGTTGAACGGATGAACAGGACCATCAATGAACGAGCTAGAAGCATGAGGTTGCATTGGGTTACCTCAAACATTTTGGACTGAAACAGTTCATACTGCAATATACTTAATCAACCATGGTCCATCAGTTCCTTTGGAATTCAGATTGCTCGAGGAAGTATGGAGAGGAAAAGAGATACAAATATCTCATCTCAAGGTCTTTGGGTGTGCTTCCGATGTTCACATAGATTCTGATGCCTACAACAAACTATATGCCAAATCCAATAAATGTTTCTTCATTGGCTATGGAGATGAAGAATTTGGGTTTCGATTCTGGGATAATCAGAACAAAAGGATTATCAAAAGCAAGAACATGATCTTCAATGAGAAAGTTTTGTACAAAGACAGATCAAGTGTAAAAACATATACGGTTGATTCAAATACAAGTCCACAAAAATCTGAATTCATAAGATTAAAAGGGCTTCCTAATGTTACTGAGCAACACAAAAATAAAGAGCTTTTACAAAAAGATTCAAGCACATATGTACCCACTACTATACAGGAAGATACGAAGCCATGTGAACCTATTATTTATGTTTGTAGGTCTTCAAGGACTGTAAAGCCCCTACAATGGTTCACACTTCTACTGAATTTTATATTGTGCTAACAGATGGTGGTGAACCGCAAACTTATGAAGAATCATTACAAGATGAAAACTCAAGTAAGTGGGAGTTATCCATGAAAATTGAGATGAGTTCATTGCTAAAGAACAAGACTTGGGAGCTAACCACACTACCTGAAGAAAAGAAGGCTTTGCAAAACAAGTGGGTTTACAGAGTAAAGACTGAGCATGACGAAAGCAAATTGTTCAAGGCAAGACTTATTGTAAAAGGGTTTCAACAATCAAAGTCGTTATGGGGATAGTAGCTACAGAAAATTTACATCTTGAACAACTAGATGTAAAATTGTTCAAGGCAAGACTTATTGAAACGGCTGTCTATCTCATAAATCGTTTGCCTACTATTGTTCTCAATGGTTGTACACCTTTTGAATGTTTGTTTAAATCTTCCCCTGATTACAGCTTTCTTCGTATTTTTGGGTGTTTATGTTTTCCTTTACTTCGTCCTTATAATCGACATAAACTAGACTTTCGCTCTTCCCCGTGTGTGTTTCTTGGCTATAGTTCCTTTCATTTGGGTTATCGTTGCTTTGATTTATCATCATCTCGTATGTATATTGCACAACATGTTAAATTTCATGAAAATACATTTCCTTTTGCATATTCTAAACAGACAACAACCTTACCTTCTCCATCTCTACAAACAACCCTCCCCGCATTGACCGTTTTTCCTACTCCCATGCCTTCTCCATCTACCCCTTTTTTGCCACCTTCTCCAACGCCTGATCATAGGGTTGTTGCCTCCTTTCCTTCACCTGGTCCCATGAGTAACAATCCCTCTACCTCATCTCCATTTTACTCTGCTATTGATCACTCTCCAAGTATGGTTTATGTTTCTCCAGGTACGGTGATCCCATTGTCAGCAGCCACCTCTCCTATTGTGGCTTCCTCTCGACCTCCTGGCAGTCCCACATTGAGTCCTTCCTCTGGCTCTCCTCCAGCCTTGCGTCTGGTAGTTGATTTATCTAATTTTGATCTTCAGCAGGTTTCTCATAGTTCCTCAACTCTGCCAGTTGACTCCTCTCGCAGCCACCACATGACACTTCGTCCTCGCCCGCCCAAACAGGCGCATCTTAGTGTGTCTCAGTCCCCTCCTACCGTGAGCTCTACTTCTCCTGAACATGAACCTCTCACGTACAAAGACGCCTCTCAACATTCGGCATGGAAACTAGCTATGCAAGATGAGATTCAGGCTTTGCAATCAAATGGTACGTGGACTCTAGTTCCTTATTGTTCCTCTATGAATGTTGTTGGCAGTCGCTGGGTTTATAAAATCAAGCGGCGCGCGGATGGTAGTATTGACAGGTATAAAGCCTGTCTTGTGGCTAGAGGGTTCACTTAACAAGAAGGAATAGACTACCTTGAGACTTTCAGTCCAGTTGTTAAGCCTGCAACTATGATGTTAGTACTTACTATTGCTGTGACCCGTGGGTGGTTTATTCATCAACTTGATGTTCACAATGCTTTCTTAAATGGGATTCTTCAAGAAGAGGTGTATATGGAGCAACCACTTGGATTTTCTCATCCTACTCTATCATCTCATGTTTGTCACTTGCATAAATCTATTTATGGTTTAAAACAGGCTCCCCGGGCATGGTATACCAGACTCAGTGATTATCTCATTTCTCTTGGTTTTCGTGCCTCCACTGCTGACATCTCTCTGTTTATTTATTCTAATGGCCATGATCTCATTTACTTGCTTGTGTATGTGGATGACATTCTGCTTACTGGGAACAATTCAACTCTGTTATGCCACTTGATTACCTTACTGAATTCCAAATTCAAAATCAGGGATTTAGGCTCTGTGCATTATTTCTTGGGGATTGAAGTCACCAAAACTTCCATGGGACTTATGCTCTCACAGCATAAATATACTCTTGATATCATTCGGCGAGCCGATATGGTTTCATGTAAAGCTGCAGACACGCCTGCTTCATCCTCGTCTAAGCTATTGTTGACCTCGGATACTATGTACTCTGATCCTACCCGTTACCGACATATTGTTGGTGCTTTGCAGTATCTCACTTTTACTCACCCAGATATATGTTATGCTGTAAATAAAGTCTGTCAGTTTATGCACTCACCTACTGAAGGTCATTGGTCTCTTGTTAAAAGAATTGTCCGGTACCTTCAAGGCACGACATCTTATGGTCTACACATCACTCGGGGGTCCTCTCTTTCCTTACATGGTTTTACAGATGCTGATTGGGCTGGTAGTCTTGATGACAGAAAATCCACCAGTGGCTATTTGGTATATCTTGACAGCACACTTATTTCTTGGAAGTCTGGCAAACAACGCACAGTGGCTCGTTCATCGACTGAAGCAGAATATAAGGCTCTTGTGGATGGTACTGCTGAGATTTTGTGGATTCGAGCTCTGCTATCAGATCTTCATTTTTCCTCTGATCCTATGACTATCCTCTGGTGTGATAATTTGGGTGCTACCTACTTGTCTGTTAACCCTATATTTCATGCTTGCACTAAGCATGTTGAAATCGATTATCACTTTGTTTGTGATCGCGTTGCCAAAAAGGAAATTGCGGTTCGGTTCATCTCATCACAGGATCAACTTGTTGATGTACTTACCAAACCTCTTCCTCACGCGTCCTTCACTTATTTTCGGTCCAAGCTTCATGTGGATTCTCCTCCTTCAGCTTGAGGGGACATATTATGGAATGTTATTATGTATATATATCTATCTTGTATTTACCATATATAGGTTTCTGATCATGTGTAGGATACTACATGGTTAGTATCATGTACAACCCTACATCTATATATATATTACTTAAGGGGAGTGCTGTAGATATTGAACACAACCTCCACAGTATTCTCCAATTCCCCTTCTCCCTTAACTTTAACTATGCATAATTAAAAGAAAAAAAAAAGGCCATATATTGGCTGATGAAGCTTTTAGTTCACATATCTATACATGCTCTCACTATTTTCACCTATTGAAGATATCTTATTAGTGATAGAAGGAAGAAAAATGTAAACATCCTGCTGAATTAACTTATATTTACCAATTATGTGATATAGCTTGTAATTAACGCAATAATATATATATATATATATATATATATATATATATATATATATTGAAATAAATTTAATAGATCATCCGGCAATAAAATGGGAACTTTGAATAATAATTAATGATAGTAATTCTCTTTTCGATAACATCTACATGAAGAAAGAAAAATACAATATTAGAGCTTATTTATACCAGGATTTGTCTGCAAGGTGTGGGCAAAGCTTTGAAACAAAGATCCGTGCTCTGATGGACTGCGATTGGGCTAAACGAACTTGAGTGGTTACTGTTTATTTCGAAGCCATAGGTCATAGGTGGCTGCAGCAACATCTTTTCTCATGTAACAGTGATCAAATTCGGAGGTTTATTACAATTTTCTCATGTAACAATTGATTCTTGAATCGGATTCCTCAGGAACATTGGAACATAGAACATGGTTTTGGCTTTTCATTGCATAGAACTGGGAATTGTGCTGCGGATTTTCTTGTTAAAGTTGGCTCTGCTTAGAGAGGAGCACTACCGGAAAATTTCAATGCAAAGAGAAAGCGCAAGCATTGTCAACACTTTTTTATTATTATTATTGTGAAACAAATTAAAAATTATATACACAAATGAATGTTAAAATGAGATATTGATGTAAATCAATAATTAAATTAAAAAATAAATATATATCAAAATATTTGATTTCGCGTCATCAAGAGCTATTCATATGTTTTTTTTTTTATTTTATTACATGTTAATACAGTGTATAAAGATGTCGTGGGATCCTAAGATATGATTTATATTGTCGCACCCGACATCGCGGCGGCCCTAAAAAATAATTCTCTTGAATTATTTTATGGAAAAAGAACAGATTTCTGGCATCCGGTTCTTTTAGGAAAAAATGTCTCGTTTGAGGAGTCGCCACCTAGTATTATGGTCACTAGGAACCCTAACTGGTCAACAGAGATTCTATGGCTCGGGATTGGTTACGTAAAAGGGAAGATATTATCACCCCTTAAACGTTCTGCCTAAGGCAGACTGCATTGCTGGTTTTGCCATAAATTGCTAAATGTTTATTAGTTTATGCTATGATGATTTGTTTATAATATTCCTGACTCTGGCGCCAGTGAATATTTGAGCTCGAATAATTCCAACTCTGGCGTTGGTAAAAATTCGTAGCTATGAAAAAAATTGGAATAATATTTTTGTATTCCCTACTCTAGCACTAGTGAATAAATAAATAAAAATAAATTTATTTTTTACGCATGCACATATTTTTTATTTTTCTAGCTAAATAAAATAAAAATACAACGAACAAAAAGAATATAAATTTAAACCGGTATTTTTATTCCTAACTCTGGCGTCAGTGAATAAACCAATAAATTTACATTATTTTTATTCATGCATACACACTTTTTTATTTTTTCTACTTTTACTTTTTTTTTTTACTTTTTCTGTTTTAAAATTTTTTTTCGGGCTGGGCCCAGCTCAACCCACATGGGCTGGGCTAGACCCAGCCCGGCCCAGCCTGGTCACTAGCCCAAGCCAGTGACCCGGCTGGGCCACAGGATGAAGCACGCGTGAACTAAATCACGCGTGCACTATCAGATAAAGGAATTAAATGAGAATGTACAGTAGGAAGTGAATTAAAATGAAAGGCGGTGAAAGAGAAGTTTACTTACCTGGCCTGCTGGAGGCGAAGCGTTCTTGTTCTTTGGCTCTTCTCCGTCTTTGTTCGCCTGGCTTGCTCTCTGATTTAGGAGACGGAGGCGTGATGGATGACCGGCCAAAACTTTGCTTCGGTTCCTTTGTATGCTCCTGCGTTGTCCTCTTATTCTTCCTCTGTTTCGGGTTTTTTCTTGCTGGTTCTCGGTTCTCCTCCTCTGGTTCTGGGTCTGTTTCCTTTCCGTTCTCTGCCCTGTTGTGTTCCCTAGTTTTTGTGTCTGGGTTTAGCTTCCCCTTTTCTTTCGGTTCTGCTCCCTCCATTGGGTATTTTTTCGCATCGTCTATGGTTGCTGAGAGACAGACGAAGACGATGATAAATGTAGGTGTGGTGGCTAAAAAAAACTTCCCCACCTCTGTTTCGTTCGTTCTCTGTGATCTCACTCTAACTCTCCAACCAGCCCCTGCTCTTTGGTGCAGCTCGGTTTATATAGAACTTGGTGGGTTGGTAACGGATGGTAGGCTGAGGATCGGCCACCATTAAGGCGCTCATAACTGAGGCCAACGGACGACGATTACTGCTGCAACCTTTCTTCCTCCATTACTGTAGCAACGATCACTGGCTTAAAGGAGAAGATGAACAGTCGACAGCGTCTTCAAAACGACGCCGTTTGGAGATAAAAACCAACCATTTTACGTTTTGACCCATGTAGTTTTAAAAATCTTGTAATTAAGCCCTTGGTTTAAACTGTAATTGGCCCCTGCATTTGTGCGCCATTTTCAATGTAATCCTTGGATTTTAATTTCTCAATTTGGACCCCAAACGTTAATATTTCTTCAATTAAGTCCCTGATTTCATTAATTCAATTAAATCCAAGTTCAATTAAGTCTCAAAATTTATCAATTCTCCAATTAAACCCTTAATTGGATTAATTAAATTAATTCCAAGCTTAATTAAGTCTCAAAACTTATCAATTCTCCAATTAAATTGGATTAATTAAATTAATTTCAAGCTCAATTAAGTCTCAAAACTTATCAATTCTCCAATTAAACCCTTAATTGAATTAATTAAAGTAATTCCAAGCTTAATTAGATTAATTCCAAAGTTTAATTAAACCCCAAAAGCTTCCAATCATGCTGCCCTTAACCCAAATTTTAATTCATTCTTCATTTATTTCATTTTACTTGTTTTTTTCATCATCATTATTATTATTATTTTCATCAATTTTTTATCCTTTTCAGTAAATAAAATAATAAAAAT
Organism: Populus alba; assembly: GCF_005239225.2. NCBI lineage: Eukaryota > Viridiplantae > Streptophyta > Magnoliopsida > Malpighiales > Salicaceae > Populus > Populus alba. The sequence continues at coordinate 4,495,697 of NC_133302.1, forward strand.
AAAATGATAAAAAATTGGGTTATGACATATATTATTCTCTAATACACTCCCTCAAATGAAAGCCCTTTGGGCTTGAAACTTACATAAGTCCACATTACCTTGTGCTTAGGTTTTATCAAATAAATAGGGATGACGAGATTCGAACTCGTGATCACTTGGTCATAAGGCTCTGATATAATATCAAAGAATCATCTCAATCCAATAGCTTAAATTTTTAGATAAACTTCTAAGATATAATTTATATTATTCTCTAATTCTCTTTTCGATAACATCTACATGAAGAAAGAAAAATACAATATTAGAGCTTAATTTATACCAGGATTTGTCTGCAAGGTGTAGGCGAAGCTCTGAAACAATGATCCGTGCTCTGATGGACTGCGATTGGGCTAAACGAACTTGAGTGGTTACTGTTTTTTTCGAAGCTATAGGTCATAGGTGGCTGCAGCAACATCTTTTCTCATCAACAGTGATCAAATTCGGAGGTTTATTACAATTTTCTCATGTAACAGCAACTCTTTTCTCAGAAACTGGTTTATTGGGATTTCTTGATATATTGGCAGAGCTACCAATATGAATTCTGCTCATCTTAATGCCATAAGGTTTTGGCTTTTCATTGCATAGAACTGGGAATAGTGCTGCGGATTTTCTTGTTCAAGTTGGGTCTGCTTAGAGAGGAGCATTACCAGAAAATTTCAATGCAAAGAGAAAGCGCAAGCATTGTCAACACTTTATTATTATTATTATTATTATTGTGAAACAAATTAAAAATTATATACATAAATGAATGATAAAATGAGATATTATTGTAAATCAATAATTAAATTAAAAAATAAATATACATCAAAATATTTGATTTTGCGTCATCAAGAGATATTCATATTTTTTTATTTCATTATATGTTAAAACGGTGACTTCAGCCTTTTGAATTACGGCCGATATGAAATTAAGGACTCTGAAATACGTGTCACCAAACCAGCCGCCAATATTGATCACCACCCGAAAAAAATCACCTATTGAGATGTAGCCTACATTTCATATAAATAGTTTTTTTCTTTTTTTTTTAATTCAATCTTCTACTGCTTTCTTTCCAATGCTTTTTTTTTTTCATTAAAGTCTTAATTTCAATTTTATTCTTTTATATTTTATTCATTTTAAATTGATCATCATAATTATTTCAATTTTTTTTATAATTTTAAATAATCATCCAAATATTTAATTGATGTTTAATGTACATACACCCGGAAGTCGGATTTAGAGATAATATATAATATCAAAAGGAATTTATTTAATGAACACTGTTGGGATTCTAAAAATCCAAACCGTATAACAATTCTCCTCCATTCGAATTGTATATTACAATTATTATTATTATTATTATTATCATCTCGTTCAAAGATTGCTTGCAAATCTCAGTTGATGATGTTATCGAGGGATTAATTTCAGCGTTCAGTTACATAATTTATTTCTTTGGGTCAATGTCTATAGAGATATTAAGCACGGTCCGTGCACAAGGTGTGGGTCACCGGGAAATTGAATTCTAAATTAATGCCAAGTATGAAAAAATTAAATATATTAGATGAGTTGATCCCACGCTACACACCTGCCTCAAGAGTAATAGTTGCAAATTTCATGTGTGTTTGTTGTTTTTATAATTATGGTTTGAAAATATAAGTTTTTGAAAAATATAACTATATTATAATTTTTTTTTAATCAAAATCCTTTGAGGATTTTCAGTAGGATCTATATAAAATTATAGTATTTATTAATTAATTAAATACATTAAAAATTATATGATTGAGATAAAAAAAACAATTTCAACTAATATTAATTAATGTGAGGAATTTTCCTTTCTCAAAAAAGAAGGATAAATTTATTAATAAGGTTTTGGTCTAGCGATTAAAACATTGCTATATCCTTGTAAGGGTGAGAACACAAGTTTAATCCCTAGAAAACAAACTTATTAGGAGAAGCAGCCACGAACCTCGAACATGATTAGTTTTACCTTTTAAAAATATGTAAGGATACTTAAGTAAAAAAAATAATAATAAGAAATTTTATGTTATCGAGAAATGGCAATGTTTCAAGTAATATTGTGCTTGGGATAAAGTGATCATTGTTTATCTTAATTAATGTGAGGAATCTCCCTTTCCCAAATGAAGGATAAAGTTTAATTTATCATGAATATGCTCTTATTTTAAATTATAAGAATAATAGCATCATTAATAAATAAATAAAAACGTTAGTATCCCTAGTGTTTAATTTAAAAGGGAAATATGAAAATTATACGATTTTTTTTTGTCAATTTTTTAATACATACAATTTATATTATCACCTAATATGCATGGATAAGTTATTTTATAATTTATTTAAATTTTTATAATTTCTATAGAAATCCTTTGGATCAATATGCTTTACTATGTATGAATGTTTTTTTTTAAAAGGAAAATGATGCTTTCTTAGGTAAACACAACTAGAACAAAAATTTATGGAGACTAGGGGTGAGTAAAAAAACTAAAAAATCAATTAAATCAAGAAAAAAAAAATAATTGAAAAAACCGATTAAAATTTTAAAAAAATCAATCAGTTTCGGTTTCAGTTTTATAAGTCTGAAACATAACCAAACCGCACCCCACAAAAAAAAAAAAAACAGAAAAAAATTGAGCTAAACCATAAAAAAATCGGTCCAAACCCGTAAAAACGATCCAAACTGGTTTGAACCGGTTTTTGATCTAAAAAACTAAATCGAAACTCGTCGGTTTAAATTGATTTTTTATTTTTTTTTAACATTTAATATAATTATTTTATTTTAATAAAAACTAAATCAAATAAAAAATCATCATCCTGTCGCAGTGAAGACCTCTTTCTTGAGATATACGCTTTTTTTGGTTCTTTCAGAAAAGTAATTCTTAAAGAGAAAAGTAGCCTTATGTGCATTGAAAGCCACCAATAGTCAACCACTATATATTTATCAAAGATATTTATGGTCTCAAAAATTGTGTACACGTAATCAAGATGACAATTGTGGATATGTGAAAGTTGACTTGCGAATATTCAAAATATGAAATTAAAAAAATAAAAGTAATAATTGATTTAAAAATATCATAAAAGTAGTTTAAATCATTTGTCATAGCCAAATAAGGAAAAGATAACTAAGAAAGCTATTTTTTTTTAAAAAATGAACAGCAATGGTTAAAGAAACTAAAAGTAAATATTCAAAGTGAAGTATAATAATAATAATATAAATAATTTACTGTTACCATTACTGTAGCATTGCCCACCCCTTCCTACCCTATATAATCCCGACGTTTTCATCACAGTTTTCAAACTCCATTGCTTCAAATACTTCTCAACAGCTCCCTCCTTAGTTTCCTTCAAATTGATTAGAGATGGCATACAAGATCAAAGTATGGTGCTTCCTACTTTTCCTATTGAAGCTGGTGTCGAATTTGCAGAATTGCGCTCATGCAGCTCCACAGGTGCCTTGTTTTTTCATATTTGGAGACTCGTTGGCGGATAGTGGCAACAACAACAACCTTGTCACAGCTGCTAAGGCCAATTACCGCCCATATGGAATTGACTTCCCTAACGGAACCACCGGAAGGTTCACTAATGGCCGAACCGTGGTGGATATAATTGGTGATCCCTTCTCATCTCCTTGCACGTTATGATCACTTTCATTTTAGTTTCGAAATGCAAAATAATTTGTCTCATAAATACCAAATTATACCAGTTTAAGTCATATTAATTAATAACTTCACGGAAAGTTTCATCATATATTATTGTTTAAGAATAAATTACATCATCTCTCCTGAAGTATAGTTCAGGTATTTAGTCAAAAGTTGTGAATTGATAGAACAACCTGCATAGAAAAACTTTATAATGCTACAGTAATAACTACAGTGCATGAGAGAAGAGAAAAAATCATATAGATGTTCAAAATGATAATAATGTCTTTCTTCTTCTTAAAAAATTATTTCTTTTCTTTTTTGTTTTGTTTTCTCTCTTTTTTTTGTGTCTATCTCTCTTTCACCATAGAATTTATATGTCAAAATCCCCTTAACCGTGATCATAGCAGAACAATTTATTTGCACATACGGATACGGTTCAGATGGTGAATAGACATTACATTCGGGCATTTGCAGGTGAACTTCTGGGCTTTAACCAATTTATTCCACCATTTGCAACTGCTAGAGGCAGAGACATATTGGTTGGTGTTAACTATGCATCTGGGGCAGCAGGGATTCGTGATGAGAGTGGAAGGCAACTGGTACCAAATAATTTACGTTGTAGTAATTTTTTGCCTGTGAGAGTACTCTTACAACGTCCTATGATTTAACTTCCATCTTCTTTTTTTTTGTTTTCCTATTTCTGTTGACATGTTCCAGGGTGGTAGAATCAGCCTAAATAAGCAATTGCTGAATCATGTTACTACATTGAGTCGCTTGATTCAATTACTAGGGACTAAGCAGGCAGCAACAAATTACCTTAATAAGTGCTTGTATTATGTCAGCTTGGGCAGTAATGACTACTTAAACAACTACTTCATGCCCAGTGAATATATAACAAGCCGTTTATACACCCCTGATCAATATGCCAAGGTTTTAATTGACCAGTATAGTCTGCAAATAAAGGTTCGTATTACTATCCTTTTCCCGAGAAATTAATTTTATGATGCTCAAAATATAAACATTGATACTTAGATACAAGAAGAAAGAGAGAGAAATACAAGAAATACTTAATATTTTTTATGGGATTAGATGTGATTTTCTCTTAGATTCGTAGTTAGAGCTTGAACACTATAATTTATTTTTTATAATTGTATTTGTACCTTAATTTATGCATTATAGCCCATATATATTTCAATTTATCTTTTCTGTGAATCTATGTCTTTCGTTTCTATTTTTCTTCAGCTTCTGTACCTCCTAGGAGCCAGGAAAATTGCCTTGCCTGGACTTGGACCAATAGGCAGCATTCCTTACTCATTTTCTACTCTATGCCGCAACAATCTCTCTTGTGTGACCAATATAAACAACGCAGTCCTACCTTTTAATGATAGACTCGTATCACTTGTTGATCAACTGAATAGAGAGTTGAATGACGCACGCTTTATATACTTGAATTCTACTGGGATGTCATCTGGCGATCCTTCTGTGCTCGGTAAGTCATCCAACCTGTTGGTGGAGGATCTTACAATTTATTAATACGAGGGATTACTCAGTATATAAGGAGTACGATTCACAGTATACTTAATAATTTCTTGTTTTAATGATTACTATTTGGTTCTAAGCAATGGAAATTGTCTGTTTTGTGCATAACAGGGTTTAGGGTTGTAAACGTTGGATGTTGTCCAGCACGTAGTGATGGCCAATGCATTCAAGACTCAACCCCATGCCAAAATAGGACTGAATATGTGTTTTGGGATGCAATTCATCCTACCGAAGCTTTGAACCAATTCACTGCAAGAAGATCGTACAATGCCTTTCTTCCATCTGATGCTTATCCAACCGATATCAGTCATTTAGTCAGTTAACATGCAGATCTAAGTCAAGGAAGATAATATTCCATAAATAATATAATAAATAATTTATAGAAATAACGTGGTCTTGGTCACTTTGCTTCGATGATAAAATTATGTAAAACAGCAGTCTAATAATATGACTTCTTGTAAACGAAAAAAAAAAACAGTCTGACAATATGCTGTAACATGCATGTACTTGTACCTCAAGAATGATAAGATTCGAAAGTCAAGTTTTTTTATCCTCCATTATGATTTTATCATGGAATAATGTTTGTGGATTGTGTTCTATGTGTAAATGTAGAACAATTAGTAAAACTATTAGACTATGGCATTGATACTGCTTAATTAATCGTTTAATCTAAAATATCTTGATGCTTTGACTCTTTAGTTATTTAGAGGATTGTGGAATGGACCTAAAATCAAATGGTATTCTTATTATATGGAATGAAGATTCTTTCTCTGTCGTCATAGACTAAAAGAATTTGATGGAATACATGGGCTTTGAGGATTGCTGGCGTCAATGGATCGAGGAATGCATCTCAATTTCTAGATTGTTTTCCCTAATCAATGGCTCTCCATCTATAGAATTTGATGTGATAAGTGACCTTAGGCAACGAGATCCTCTGTCTCCATTCCTTTTAACATTGTGGTTGAAGGCCTATATGTTCTGATCAGTAGAGGCACTAAGGCCGGTTTGCTATTAGGGATTAAAGTAGGGAGAGGTTTACAGATTACTCATATGCAATTTGCAGATGACTCCCTATTCTTTATCCCAAATGATGTTCAAAGCTTGCTGAATACTAAAAGAACTCTTAGGTGGTTCTGTAAATGTTTGTGGTTTAAGGGTCAATTTCCAAAAGAGCTTCCTGATTGGGATTAATGTTGACGAGGCATACACTGTTGGCCTATCCAACGTTCTTTTCTGTAAATTTGACTCCTTGCCATTCAAATACTTATGTTACCATTAGATGCTAATCCTAAAAGGATTGTTATTAATGGACACAAAATGGTTGCTGGCAGCCATGTCTGCCTAGTGAAGGTTAAGAGTGGTTCCAATTAGGTAACCGAATATTAAAGATGGTGGCGAGTGGCTGCTAAAAATAACCAAAATGGGGATGATTGTCTCCCATATCAGCTATAAACAGAGGGTGTTAATGATAGCTGATAGACACACGAAAACAGAAAGAAATATATAGAGAGAAAGCTAGAGAGAGTTGAGTTGAGTGAGAAGAATTTTCTCCTTCTTCTTGTTTTGTTGTTTGTATTGTTTTTTAAGCTTGATTAATACAAACTAGTAGTTCTATAAAGTAGACAAGTTGCCAAAACCACGTAAATTGTGTGTTTGTGTTTGATTTCTGGAATTTCCTAACAAGGATCACTGCATGGAAGCCAGTTATTTCAAGGATCCGGACGAGGCTTCAATCTTGGAAGGGTAAATTGCTTTTAATGGAAGGAAGAGTATGCTTGATCAAGAGTGTTCTGTCATCTCTCCCTGCCATCTTTATTTTGTATTTCAAAGGGTGTGGTGAGACAAATTATGGCCATGGAGTGTCAATTCCTATGGTCAAGTACCTCTGACAAACAGAAAGTGCATAAGATTGCCTGGAAAGTGGTTGTAAGGAGGGTGAAAGGGAGGGCTTGGAACTGGATCAGTTGCAGCAAAAAAATAAAGTTCTTCTCTTCAAATGGTTGTGGAGGTTGGGCTCAGGAGATCGCCGACTTTTAAGAATGGGTTACCTGTGTTCTCCAAGCGTCTCTCCATCGTCTGGTCAGATATTTACTTAACCATTAAATATGATGACCAGGCCTCTTCTACTCTTCGAGAAAATTGCAAGCTTCAAATAGGGTATGGTGCTACTGTTCACTTCTGGGATGATGTCTAGATTGGTAGCAAACCTCTGTCTGAGTACCCTATCTGCGGCTGTATCACTTATCATCTTAAAAAAATAAGCCTGTCAATATTATGGGTTTTTGGGATGATATATGTTGGCATTGGAACTTCACCTGGAATCGAGATCTCATGAGCTATGATTTGAAGCAGCTTGATAGCTTAATTGAGATTCTTAACAGTGCTCACCTGCACAAGTATAAAGAAGATAAGTGCTGGATTTTGGACAGTCTCTTGATCCTTGGATTTAAACCATTCCTTGCAGACATTTAGAAGAATTCTTCTTCACCAAAATCTGAGATGTTGTTGTGGCTAGCCTTGCATAACATGTTGTGCACTCGTTCCTTCCCAGGAAAATGAAAGATTTTGTCGACTAATGAAGACTTATGCCCCTTCTGCAATTGTACCTGTGAAACTAAAAATCATATTCTTTTTCACTATTCTCTGTCTTGGATCTTGTGGAATAGAATAATCAGGTGGAGGAATCTCTCATGGTTTGAACATATGGATCCTTTATTGATTCTTTAAGGTATTGTTTTTTATTTTCAATCAAATAGAATTTTTATATATATATAACATTAAAAAATAAAGCTGGAGTTTGTTATGCAATAGTTCTTTTATTATTTATCAGCTACTGTCATTGTTATCTTAATGTGTTTGAATTCATTGTTTAAATTCGTAGATTTAAGTTCATTGAGGATAAATCCAGTAAGTCATATATCTGTTACGGAATAATATAATTAAATCATATCTTGGAACCTTACCTAACAACTTATGCTATTAGGTTGAGATGGTTCTTTGACATAGTATCAGAGCCTTGATGACCAAGCGGTCACGAGTTTGAATCTCGTCATCCTTATTTATTTGATAAAAAATTAAGCACAAGGTAATATAGGTCTATGCAAATTTCAAACCCCAAGGGTTTTCACTTGAGGGGATGTGTTACGGAATAATATAAATCATATCTTGGAACCTTACCTAACAGCTTAAGCTATTGGGTTGAGATGGTTCTTTGACAATAATTCCTAAGATAAATTAGATGATGGTTGTTTTTCATTCTTCTATAAATAAAACTGAAGGGATGGCAGTAGCCTCACCCGTTGAGTTTCTGTGCTCTTAGTGCTTTATGTTTGTCACCTCTTTTCTTTTTTTGTTCTCTGTTCTTAATTAAAGCTCTACGCATATCATTTACTAACAGTAACCAGCTTTAATACTTCATCAAAGCACTAAATCCAATAGAAATTCAAATCAAATTATAAATTTTAAACCTTGTATCCAAAGATTTGTCAGCAAGATGTGGTGGTTGTGGTCAAGAGCTTTGAAACGATGATCTGATGGATTGCGGTTGGCTAAAACAATTTGAGTGGCTAGTGGTTAATTGACGCAGTGTATAACGATAAATAGAAAGTTAAAGCTACTTTGAGTAGTCTGGACATCCTGCGTCATTAATAATTGAACTCCTAGCTACCACTGTTTTTTCTTCGAAGTTAGCTGGGATAGGTGGCTGCAGCAACATCTTTTCTCAAATGAATGTCATAGTGACCAGATTCGGAGGTTCATTCCAATTTTCTGGGTTGGAATTTCTGGATGTATTGGTAGAGCATTTGAATATGCCGAGCTTTCTACATGCATGACCGATCTTATTATTCTTGAGGTACAAGTACCGTTGCTGCTTTACATAATTTTATCATCAGTTTATCATATAATCTCTGGAATATTATCTTTCTTGACTTAGATCTGCATGTTAACTAAATGGCTGATATCGTATGGATAAGCATCAGATGGAAGAAAGGCAGAATACGATCTTCTAGCAGTGAATTGGTTCGAAGATTCGGTGGGATGAATTTGAAGGGGTTTATTTTAGCATTTGAATAAGTCCATTGAAGTCCCTGGTCTTCAGGAAGACATTCATGGTCAAGCACTAGTTAAGGATTTCAGTTAGGTCAAGCACTAGTTAAGGATTTCAGTTATTTATTTTTAGCTAATGTACATGCCACGTTACTATAAACGTGTGCTATTTTCCAGTTGATTTGTTATCCATGTAAGGCTATTTATTAGCCACTTTCATTCAATAATATTTCATTCATTCGATTCAATATTCTCTGCTCATTGTTTTATTCTCTACAATTGGTATCAGAGCCTAATCTATTGGCCTGTGGAAAATACAAAAAAAAAAAAGAGAAACATATTTTGTCTTGAATGATATCAAAGAGTGAAGTGAGTTCAAACACAGAGTGAAACACAGAGTGAAAAGTGCGTATTTGAGTGACTTTAAGTATTAAGTGATAAGTGAGTGTGTGAGAATAAACACCGAGTGATAAGTGAGTTTGTGAGAATCAGAAATGGCAGAATCCAGCAACTTTGCAGCTCCAAGCATTCCGAAATTTGATGGTGATTATGAGCATTGGAACATGCTCATGGAAAATCTCTTACGCTCCAAAGAGTATTGGAGTGTTATTGAGACCGGGTTCGTTGAACCTGCATTTGGCGAAGTTTTAAATAACGCACAGAAGAAAGCACTAGAGGAAACAAAGCTGAAAGACTTAAAGGTAAAGAATTACCTCTTTCAGTCCATTGACAAGTCCATTCTGAAGACAATTACTCAGAAGAACACAGCAAAGCAGCTATGGGACTCCATGAAGATCAAATATCAAGGCAACGCAAGGGTCAAACGAGCTCAACTTCAAATTTTTCGCAGAAATTTTGAAGTACTGGAAATGAAATCAGGGGAATCTGTCACACATTATTTTGGAAGAGTAATGCTAGTAGCAAATGACATGCGCAATTTGGGAGAAAACATACCAGATGAAAAGATTGTGGAGAAGATTCTGCGCACACTTACTGAGAAATACAACTACATCGTTTGTTCAATTGAGGAGTCTAAGGATATCAGCCATCTTTCAGTTGATGAATTGCAGAGTTCACTACTTGTTCATGAACAAAAGTTCAAACGAAATGACACTGATGATCATGCACTGAGAATCTATGATGATAGATTCAGTGGCAGAGGTCGTGGCAGAAACAATTATAGAGGAAGGGGCCAAGGTGGAAGAGGATCATCATTCAACAGAGACATGGTGGAATGTTTCAAGTGTCACAAACTTGGACACTTTCAGTATGAGTGTCCAACCATGAACAAAGCAGCACATTATGCAGAGCTAAACGAAGAAGATGAGATGCTGCTAATGTCATATGTTGATTGTCAACATGAATATCCAACTTTACAAAAGGCAGTGGAGCTACATGAAGAGGATGAGATGTTACTAATGGCCTCTGTCAAGTTACATAAAACAACTCGCAATGATGCATGGTTCCTGGATTCAGGATGTTCTAATCATATGTGCGGCTACAGAGGTATGTTCTCCTATTTGGATGACAATTTTACACATTCAGTCAAACTTGGAAATAATAGCAGAATGGATGTTATAGGCAAGGGTACAGTGAAGCTATTGCTAAATGGTATTAAACATATTGTCAATGATGTATACTATGTTCCTGAGCTTAAAAATAATCTTTTAAGCTTGGGTCAACTTCAAGAGAGAGGTTTAGCAATATTAATTAAAGATGGGGTTTGTAAAATTTACCATCCTGAGAAGGGTCTGATCATTCAAACCTAGATGAGTGCAAACAGGATGTTCATCCTTCTGGCACAACCACAAGATTCATTACCTGCACAGATTAAGAATCATCAGAATCAAGATCACTGTCTCAACACTACTGCCCAGAATCCATCATACCTTTGGCACAGACGATTTGGGCACTTAAGCTATAAAGGTTTACGAACTTTGCAGTGGAAAAAAATGGTGCATGGACTGCCCAAATTTTCTGCCCCAACCGTGACCTGCACTGATTGCCTCAATGGCAAGCAACACAGAGAGATTATGTCAAAAATCAGCAATTGGAGAGCAGCTGTACAATTACAACTCGTTCATGCTGATATCTGCGGTCCTATCAATCCTATGTCTAACAGTGGTAAAAGATATATTTTGTGTTTTATTGATGATTTCAGTCGTAAATCATGGGTGTTTCTTTTGACAGCAAAATCAGAGGCATTTAATTATTTCAAGCAGTTCAAAATTATGGTTGAAAAGGAAATTTCGAAATGTATTAAATGCCTAAGAACTGACAGGGGAGGGGAGTTTACCTCTAATGAATTTTCTGATTTCTGTCGAGATGAAGGAATCAAACGCCAGCTCACCACAGCCTTCACCCCACAGCAAAATGGGGTTGCAGAGAGGAAAAATCGAACCGTGATGAACATGGTCCGATCAATCCTCTCTGCCAAAGGGATGCCGAAGACTTTCTGGCCCGAAGCTGTGAATTGGGCCATCTATGTGCTCAATCGATGTCCTACCTTTGCCTTGACAGATTTGACTCCTCAGGAAGCATGGAGTGGAGTCAAACCCTCTGTGGATCATTTTTGAATTTTTGGGTGTTTGGCTCATGTACACATACCCGATGTCCAGAGAACAAAGCTTGACAACAAAAGCTTTCCTTGTGTTTTGTTGGGCATGAGCGAAGAATCGAAAGGGTACAGGTTATTTGACCCTGTCAAAAAAAGGGTTGTGGTCAACAGGGACGTAATTTTTGAAGAAGACAAACAGTGGGATTGGGCTGTTTCATATGCTGATCAAATATCTTTTGATTTAGTCTGGGGTGACACTGACAATGGTGACCTTGGTGTAAGGGAAGGTAACGATGAAGAAAGAAGAGAACTTGGTAATGACAGTGTTGAAAATTTTGAAGAAGAAGCAGAAGAAATTGTCTCTGTGGAAGAACGGCGTGATCACGAGAGAGAGGAAAATGCAACGGGCAGAAGTGCACAATCTGGCAGCCACTATGCTCATCCAACGGCTGCTGCATCGCCAGCTGGTCGTGTAGGTGAGAATCCATCTCATCCAACGGTCTGCGTGTTGCCAGATAGTGGGATGGATGACAGAGGGGATCTAACGGCAAGCAGTGGACATGGTGGCAGTGCCAGTGGCAATCCAACGGCGCGCAGACATGCTGATGACAGCACTGGTGACATAGGAGCGTACTATAATCCAACGGCTAGGAGAATGGATGGCAGCGCAGATGCTGATCTAATAGCTCGCAGACACGCAGGTGATCGTGCGGTCAGACACGCAGGCGGCTGTGCAGATATTGACGATCCAACGGCTCGGATACGTCCAGGTGTCTGCCTTGAGCGAAGTCCAAATCGAGCAGCTGAGGAGAGTCCATCTGTCGGCTCTGTTGGCTTGATTGACAGTCCGGTCAGCTTTAATCCAATGGCTGATTTTTGGGCAAGTGAAAACCGAGAGGGAGATCTGCAGACATGTGGCAGAAGAGAGAGGGTTCCCCCAAATTGGATGCAAGATTATGTTACTGGAGAAGAATTCTCTGATCCTGAGTCGAATATGGCATTTATTATGTCATCTGATCCATTTTATTTTGAAGATGCTGTGAAGATTACTCACTGGAGACTTGCTATGGATAGTGAAATAAATGCTATTGAGAAAAATAATACATGGACGCTCGCCGAGTTGCCGGAGGGAGCTAAAAAAATTAGGGTTAAATGGGTCTACAAAACAAAATATAATGAGCATGGAGATGTTGACAAATACAAGGCGAGGCTAGTTGCGAAGGGGTACTCACAACAACACGGCATTGACTACACAGAAGTTTTTGCACCAGTGGCAAGAATGGACACAATACGGATGATTATTGCTTTAGCGGCTCAGAAAACCTGGACTATTTACCAGTTGGATGTCAAATCAGCGTTCCTGCATGGAGAGTTGCAGGAAGATGTTTATGTTGCCCAACCAAAAGGGTATGAAAAGAAGGGAAGAGAACATCAGGTTTACAAGCTACACAAAGCGTTATACGGGCTAAAACAAGCTCCACGAGCCTGGTTCAGCCGTATCGAAACTCATTTCATCAATGAAGGATTTTTCAGGTGTGAAAGTGAGCAGACGTTATTTACCAAGAGAAGCAGGGAAGGAAAGATCATCATTGTAAGTGTGTACGTTGATGATTTTATTTTTACTGGAGATGATGCAAATATGCTATTTGATTTTAAAAAATCCATGATGAGAGAATTTGACATGTCCGACTTGGGGAAGATGAGGTATTTTCTTGGAATTGAAGTATTACAGAATTCAGGCGGCATCTACATATGTCAAAAGAAATATGCACTAGAAGTTTTGAAGAGGTTTGGTATGATGGAGTGCAACGTAGTGAAAAATCCAATAGTTCCCGGATGCAAAGTCAACAAAGATGAAGATGGAGTTAAAGTAGATGAAACATATTATAAGCAATTAGTGGGCAGCCTAATGTATCTCACAGCAACAAGACCAGACATGATGTTTGTGACTTGTCTCATCAGCAGATATATGGCTAAACCTACGGAACTTCATCTACAAATAGCAAAAAGGGCACTTAGATATCTGAGAGGGACGGTAAATTTTGGAATTCAGTACAAGAAAGGGGGAAGTAATGAGCTACTCGCATTTACGGATAGTGATTATGCCGGAGATATGGAGGACAGAAAAAGTACAAGTGGATATGTTTTTGTGCTAAGCTCAGGAGCAGTCTCATGGAGTTCGAAGAAACAACCAATAGTGACCCTTTCAACAACTGAAGCAGAATTTGTAGCAGCTGCGATGTGTGTATGTCAAGCTCTTTGGATAAAAAGAGTCTTGAAGGAACTAGGATATTCCAATGAATATTGCATACAAGTGAAATGTGACAACAACTCAACTATTAAATTGTCTAAAAATCCGGTGATGCATGGACGCAGTAAGCATATTGATGTGAGATATCATTTTCTGAGAAATCTCACTAAAGAAGGTACAATTGCATTAGTTCATTGTGGAAGTCAGGATCAGGTGGCAGATTTAATGACCAAGCCTTTAAAGCTTGATGCATTTCTGAAACTAAGAACACTGTTGGGAGTTCAAGAAATCATTGATGTAAACTAACTGCATACTGCAGTAAGTTTAAGGGAAGGAATGAAGGGGTTTATTTTAGCATTTGAATAAGTCCATTGAAGTCCCTGGTCTTCAGGAAGACATTCATGGTCAAGCACTAGTTAAGGATTTCAGTTAGGTCAAGCACTAGTTAAGGATTTCAGTTATTTATTTTTAGCTAATGTACATGCCACGTTACTATAAACGTGTGCTATTTTCCAGTTGATTTGTTATCCATGTAAGGCTATTTATTAGCCACTTTCATTCAATAATATTTCATTCATTCGATTCAATATTCTCTGCTCATTGTTTTATTCTCTACAGAATTCCATCCCAGAAAACATATTCAGTCCTATTTTTGCATACATCACCAAGTACAGGACAACATCCAACGTTTGTAACCCGAGACCCTGTTACGTACAAAACAAACTTTCATTACCAAGAACGAAGTAGTAGTTAATATATAGCAATAAAAAGCATTCCGAGAAATTGTAAGGTAATTAGGTATACCGGTAGTTCATCCACCCTCCCGCATAAATATGAAACCCACCATGAAAATTATTCATGAATCCAATCTTAATGTTATAGTAGAGAGTACAACTCTATACATATTGAATACTTTCTTATATTAATATAATCCAATAGACTTTCATACAAAAAAGAAACGCAGATAAGTTACTGCAAGAAACAAATTTCTGATAAATACACCAATAATAATATGATTAATTTGCTTAAAATCTGATCAGAACGAAATTCAATCTTCATATATATAGAAATTTGTAAGAAAATTTACATCATTAAAATGAAATTTAAATGAATATATTACTTCGATTGACATGTTGTTATGTAAAATAATAATCCAAACAAAAAAAGAAAGAATACTTGGATAATCCCACTCAAATATAAATCTGATTTTACGAATACATATTTTGCCTTTGAACAATATGCCAAAAGACAATTCAACAAACATATCAAAATTTTTCATTCTGATGGAGGTGGTGAGTTCATCAACTCAAAACTCTCCAGTCATTTTCTTTCCACAGGAATTATTCATCAGATATCATGTCCATATACTCCAGAACAAACAGGTATGGTTGAACGACGCCATCGTGTCATACGAGAGCTAGGTATGACCATGTTATTTCATAGTTGTGCACCATTATTTCTATGGGCAGAAGCATTCACTACTGTTGTCTATCTCATCAATCGCTTGCCCTCATCATCCATTAATTTTGAAACTCCATACTTTAAGCTACATCATACTCATCCGGATTACTCTTCACTGCGTACTTTTG
Organism: Populus alba; assembly: GCF_005239225.2. Lineage (NCBI taxonomy): Eukaryota > Viridiplantae > Streptophyta > Magnoliopsida > Malpighiales > Salicaceae > Populus > Populus alba. The sequence goes on from NC_133302.1 coordinate 4,511,348, forward strand.
GCTCAAAATGCTTTCCTTACACTTGGGACACACGAATTAACAAATTTGATCCCAAAACTGTTCCTTGCATCTTTGTAGGATATAGCAGTACTCATAAAGGATATAAATGTTTCCATCCAAAAAGCAAAAAAATTTTCATTTCACGGCATGTGGTCTTTGATGAATTGCTCTTTCCATATAAACCTGTCAACAATCTTGCTTTTACTCCTTCTCCACAACTTGCCCTTAGCATTTATGATGCTTGGTTACCTTGTACTAATATTCTTATAGCAGTCTCCTTATCTTGTTAGACTACCATTCTGACTTGAATTTGTTACCCTTGAAGACATCTTTATCTCCTGACTTTTCTCCATTAAACTCGGAAGTTTTGTAGAACAATGTGGGCAGCATCGTAGGGAGCTTTGTGAGAGAATTCTGCCTTATTACTCCACTAGCATAGACACCCTTATTTCTCCACTGAACTCTCACAAAGCTTGTTGTCAGATTGTGTTGTGCTAACAATCTAAAGAATAAAAGAAGATGCATCAATCGGAAATAATTTCTATAAAATCCGTGTAGATGATAATTTCACCACATTGTTGACGACTCACCGGGCACAGAAGGATCGCTAGATGACATTCCAGAAATATTCAAATATATAAAGCGTGCGTTATTCAACTCTTTATTCAGTCGATGAACAAGTGAAAGGAGTCCTGCGTTAAAAGGTAGGACTGCGTTGTTTATATTGGCCAAACAAGAGAGATTGTTGCGGCATAGAATAGAAGATGCGTAAGGAATGCTGCCTAATGGTATAAGTCCAGGCAATTTTCCTGGCTCCGAAGAGGTACAAACGCTGATGAAAAATAGAAACAAAAGGACATAAAAATCACAAACAAAATGAAATATATGTGGACTATCATGCATAAACAAATGTACATAATACAATTATTTAATTGTTATGATTTGACCATTATAAAATTTCTCGAATAATCATTCAAATCAAACTAGAAAGTGAAATGGACTGTAATACGAACCTTTATTTGCTGACTATACTGGTGAATTAAAACCTTGGCATATTGATCTGGGGTATATAAACGACTTGTTATATAATTAACAGGCAAGAAGTAGTTGTTTATGTAGTCATTAGTGCCCAAGCTGACATAATATAAGCACTTATTAAGGTATTTTGCTGCTGCTCGTTTAGTCCCTAGTAATTGAATCAAGCGATTGAATGTAGCAGCATGATTTTGCAATTGCTCATTCAGGCTGATTCTATCACCCAGGAACATGTCAGCAGAAATAGGAAAAGAAGAAGAAGAAGAGAGAAGTTAAATCATAGGACGCTGTAAGAATATTCAGAGGCAAAAAATTACTACAACGTTAATTATTTGGTACCATTTGCCTTCCACTCTCATCACGAATCCCTGCTGCCCCAGATGCATAGTTAACACCAACCAATATGTCTCTGCTTCTAGCAGTTGCAAATGGCGGAATAAATTGGTCAAACCCCAAAAGTTCACCTGCAAATTCCAGAGTGTTATATGAGAAAAAATTCCATTTCCAGACTAATATGTAAGGGATAATGCGCAAGCAGATATAAGAAGAGAGCACCAATTAGGGAAGTCAATTCCATATGGGCGGTAATTGGCTTTAGCAGTTGTTAGAGAGAGAGCACCAATTATATGAGAAGAGAGCACCAATTATATCCACTGTGGTTGTTGTTGCCACTATCCGCCAAGGAGTCTCCAAAAATGTAAAAACATGGCACCTGTGGAGCTGCATTTTTTATGTGTGTGTACACGCTAGTTTATCATCCTTTTATGGCACTAGCACTTTTTTTAATAAAATTCTTCTATTATTGTAAAAAAAAAAAAAAAGAAGTGACTATTATAGTATCAGAATCTTTATATTTACCGACGGAATTTTTCGTCAGTATTTGTACTATCATTCTGTTAGTAATTAATTTACCATCGAAATCACCGACAAAAATGCTCCGTCGATGAATATTTCATTGATAATAAAAAAATATCATTACTGATGGAAAAAGCGCTAAAAAAACAATTACACGCTTCATTCCATTGGTATTTCCCTCGAAAAAATACCGTATGTAATTCCGACGGTAATTATTTAAAAATATTTTAAAAAATTCATTTTACAAAACTATAAAATAATTAAATTAGTATAAATCACACTCTATAATACACAAAATGCTTAGAAAAAAGAAGAAGAAAATCGACTCAAACAAATTTGCAACAAATGAATAACACAAAAAAATAAATTCAACTAAAAAAATTCATATGAAAAAAATGAAGTTGTGATTGTTAAACATTTAAAAATACTAAAAATAAATCAACTAAAAATTGATCTCATATGAAAAAAAAAAAAAAAAAAAAACCTATAACAATACCCATACAATTATTAAGAACAAATATAATGAAAAAAAAAAGAAGAAAAAAGAAAAATCTTACCCTAATGTGGATGCAAGTGAAGCTAAGAAGAGAAAAAAAAAACAAATTCATAAAGTATATTAATTAAAAAAATAAGAAGAAAGAAGAAGCATACATACCTAAGCATGAAAGAAAAGAGAAAAGAAAGAAATGGATATTGATGTTTTTTACATATGGGGAAGAAGAAGAAGATGAACAAAGGAGCCCTGCTTGTTGTGAAATTAGGGATTCTAGGTTTTTTATTGCGGCGTTTTACTTACGGTTTTACCAATGGATAATTAAATATTAATAGTTTTAATAATTTCGTCAGTGAATTTGTCTGTAATATTTAATTTAAATTTTTAATTTAATCAAAAAATTTTAGAAACCGCCAAATATCACCAACGACTTTTCAATCCGCCAGTGATTCTGTCTGTAATATTTAATTCAATCAAAATTTTTCAGAAAATCATCAAATAACACTGACAACTTTTTAATCCGTCACTAATTTTATCTGTAAAGAATAGTAATTAACATTGCAATTGGAAAGTGAACAATTCCAAAACTCCCTGGAAAATACTGACAGAATTTTTCATTGGTGATTCTCTTTGTAATTGACATGATAAACAATGTTCACAGTTTACCAATTGCTTTGTTTTAATTTTTTTTTCCACTGTAATTCCCTCGGTATATACCGAAGAAAGATTTTTATCGGATACTTACAAATGGAAATATTATCTCGATATTTTCGTTTATATTTATCAATATTCTTGTAGTAATTGTTGTTGTTCTTCTTATCACTATTGTTATTATTGTGGTCGTCGTTATTTTAAGGGGGGTTTGAGAGTATGATAACGATTGTTTTTCAAATTATATTTTGCTCAGAAATACATCAAAATATTTTTAAAAATATATATATATATATATTTTAATATCAGTACATCAAAACAATCCGAAAACATAAAAGTAATAATTTTAAATAAAAAAGTTTTTAAATTTTACCTAATTCACGTTTGGAATGCAATGTCAAAGAGGAGCTACGTCAATTTTTATGCACTTAAATTAAGCAAGTTACCTTGTTTGGCCAAAACGATGAAAAGTATTTGTCTGTATAGATCGAGCAATTTAAACTACAAAACTATTCTGAATTGGAATTAATTCAGAATTCAATTCGAAGCCCCCCCCCCCCGCGGGACCTTGTTCACGGACCACGCTTGGTATCTCTAGCTATACACGTTTGACAAAAAGAAATAAATTATGTAATTGAATGCTGAAATAAATCCCTAGATAACATCGAATGAGATTTGATATTTTATTTATTTATTGATAAAGAGATTTTGTAGCTATCTTTGAACGAGAGACAATAATAATAAATATTTTCGCACAAATCTCTGAATATCCCACTTCCAACCGGTGGTGTGTGTAATTGTTTCTCTCTTTTGTTTTAATTTTTTTTAATTAAATTGATGAAAATAAACATGAATTTGATACCAGGTGGTAAATAAAATTGATGAAAATAAATGAGAATAAATTACATTTAAATAAAACTTTGAAGGCAAAGCCAGCCACTAAATGCAATGAATGAAACGGAAATTAAATTGGATAGCAAAGCCGACCACTAGATGCAATTGAATCTTTGGTCTATGCATCTTGTTTAAAATTATAGACTCATGCACAAATCCATGGAATACCAAAATTATAACAAAAATAGAGAGAAATCTTGGGAACGTTTCTTCCTTTGGAATTTAATGGAAAATGTCTCACATCCTTCATAGATTGGTAGTGGAAGAATTTCTAGAGTAGCTCTAATTAAACCAGGACCACCATTGGATAAACCAAATTAGGGAAATTATTCTAGAGTGCCTAAAATGTTGGTTTTGAATAGGTATTAATTAAAGTACTAGTCCCGACCAACTAAATAAGCTGGCTTTTATTTATAACATAAAAAGAAAAAAAAGAGGCGATGATAGCAAAACAGGAATATATATATATATATATATCACGAAAACATGAGGGAAAAAAAAAAACCTTTATCCAAGAGAGAGAGAAAAAAAAGGAAATGCTGTTTAATTTTTAGCCAATTAAACATGGAATGATGAAATATGGTAAAAAACGATATTAAAAAAATTGATGTAAGCTAACCCGAGCCAACACGGTAGACATTAATTTGGACATTAAAGGGCAAGCTATTTCAGATTAACCTGACAAACCTGCATTCTATGTCATGCGATCTGGATAATACGATAAAAAAAATTAAAAAAAAACCACAAAAACATTTTGTTGAAAAAAACAAAATAATGTTAAATGACAAAATCAGAAAAGAAAATAAGATTAAAAAAAAAAAGTCAACTCATTTTAACTTTTAAAGCATGTTACTCGAGTCATCAAGTCACAAACACTATACATTAAAAAATCATAAAGCCCAATACTTAGGAAATGAAATGTTGAATGATAAAATAGAAAACAAATTACACAAAAAAATCCAAAATATGAAAAATTAATAAAAAGAAACAAGGTTAAAATCAAAATAAAAAAATAACTTATAGGGCCACAATAAATCTTCACTTTGAGAGTTGAATTGAAAAGAACAAAAACATTAACAAAAGGAAAAAAAATAATCAAAAGAATAAGGACCAAAATAAAAAAAAATACATTATCAGTTTGGATTGAAGGTTGAAATTAAAAACAATAAAAATTTTATAAAGGGTTGAGGAAAAAAAAATCATAAGAATAAGGATTAAACTGAAAACATCAATACATGATAAAAAAAAAACTTGTAGTATTTTTCAACGTGTAATGTAAATAAAAGAACTTATGCACGCATCGAATTAAATAAACCATGAACCATTGTGTAAATAAATAAATAATTCATCAATGATAAATAAAAAATAATTGGAAAATTGAGAAATAAATGTAGATCAAGATTTTTAATATTGCAACATAGATCATTTACCTGGTTATGTTTAATGAATTTGTTTATTAAAATTAATTTGTAATATAAATCAACACACAAAACGTTTATTGAATAAAATAAAAGAAAACAATATTAGACATTGTTGCACATATTAAGAATATCATATAAAAAAATATTTAATCCATAAAACATATAAAAAAATAATAGTTGCATCATACTAACATCTTAAAAAATTAAACACACCTAATATAACAATAAAAAATTGTTATTTTAAAAAAGCTAAATAAGCCAAAACAATCATTGAGAAGAGGTATTAATTAATAAATAAATTTAAAAAAATATGAAAAAGAGGTATTAATTAAAAACAATAATTAAAAAAAAAAAAAAGGAATGAGGCCAAGCGATTGACCTAAGAAGAAAGGGCTTGTGCACGGGCTTGCATTGTCAGGCCCAAATGTGGGGGCCTTTAAATTTTTTTTTCATAAGCTAATAAGGGTAAACTACATGTTATCTACCTCAATTGTTTGGGGGCAAAAAAAACTATGCGTCGTCCATAGCTCCCCCGAATCCAGTAACTAGTTGGTTAGAAAAACAGGGTTGGTATTTTTTTCACCAAAAAAACTCATTTTCAACTCACTTTTGACCCAAAACACTTAGAAAAACATTCTATGAACCCTTGTTAAACCAATTCACGACCTTCCTAAAAAAAAAAAAAAAACAACACAACCCCAAAACCAGAAATCAACCTGAAATAAAAAAATCTTCCTGGTCTTATATTTGTTTTTGTAGGCGTTTCCAAGGTAAAACAACACGTAATCTTAACTCTCTTCATTAATTATATGAAACCATTTGACATAAAAATATATTGTTCTGGTGATTGAAATCATCTCCAACAACAACTCTCTTTCCCTACGCTGGAATTCGGTGACCCCCTCTCTCCTCCACCAAAAGAAGCTAAAATTTGGTACTAAAATTGAATTTTTGATGATTAGAGGAACCGATTATCAAATAGCTAAAAAATATGGGGGATTAAAATGAACTTTGAAAACCAATTTAAAAGATGCCACCTATTTTACTATTTTTTTCACTTTAGTCCTTTGTCTTCCAATTCAACCCTCCCTCCAAAAAGCAATATGTGATTGGGTTCTGATTTGGGCTTAAAAGGGTTCAATTATGTAAAATAAAAGTTCAAGGATCATGTTGCACATATGTGGCGTTGCGCCGATCATCCTCTTGGAATTCATGGTGTCTTGTGGTGAAATGGACATACATTCTTATCTTTTATCACTGAAAAAAGGGAATGAGAGTCGCAACTTAATATTTTGATTACTAGGAACCCTAACTGGTTATAGAGATCGGGCATGGGAACTGGTTGTGTTAATGGAAGATATTAGCACCCCTAATATGTCTTACCTAAGGTAAGTTGCATCATTTAATTATCATATATAAACTAAGATATTGTCATGTTTTTTAATTGTTGGTTTGTTTAAAATTTAAGAAAAGTCCTCCTCAGTAAGAAGATCATTATCTTATCAGGTAAAAATCTAATTGTTTTAATGTCAATAAAAAAGAACTACCTTTTATTTAATACTACGAATACGTTTTACATATAAGTTTATAATCCCAGATATTAAAGGAAAACAAAATATTTTTGGTATTTTTGAGATATGGACCTAGTCCTCATGGCTTTATGAAATTGGTTATTAAAGTTCAAAATGAATGTTAGCACAAAATTTTTTTGAATTTTTTTATATGAAAATATGATATGAACTTTTTATTTTTTGAGAGTTTTGTTTGTATGCATGAAAACAAGTCATTTTCTTTTTTGTTTTTTCTATATATTTTCTTGCAACATTTTGAAGAAAACCAGGTATTTTAATATCAAATTTGTATCTTTACAATATAAATATATAAACCAATATGAATCGAAAATGGTAGAAACATCTGTGAGAAAACCAAAAAACCTTTGAAACAATTTTTTGAAATTTTTTTGTTTGTTTTTTTTATCTAATATATAATATTATATTATATATTATTATAATTATATAATAAAATATATTGGGATGGGCCCAACCCAACTATGTGGGTCGAGCCCATCCTAGTTGGGTCGAGATTCGGCCCAAAAGAAAGTGGTATGAGGTAAGCCAAAAATAAACTGGTTGAGGTCGGCCCAAAAGAGTTGAGCTAATATCGGCCCAAAATAGAGGTTAAGCTGATGTCAGCCTAACAGATCTTCTTTTTTTATTGAACTGGGTCGGACCCGATCTAGCCATTTTGGTATAGGCTAGAATTGGTCCGAACTAGTAAATAATGGAGAAACTCTCTATTGTTCACACAAAACAGTGGACCAACTAAAGGAGAAGAAGGAGGAGGAGGAGGAGGAGGAGAGAAGAGGGGGGAAGCTGACCTTACGGTGGGGCTCACGATGGTGTTGACGGTGGTGCTGGTGGGTTTTCTTCCAACCAAGGTGGTTGTGCATTGGGGAGCTGCTTCGCTAACTGGTGGTTCTTCCTTTTCTTCTCTATGTGTTTTCTTTTTCTCTTCTTTCTCTTCTCTTCTGTGTTTTCTCTTTTTTCTTGTTTGTTTGTCCTCATCCTCTTCGTCATTTATGTTTCTCTCCTTTTTTCATCCCCTGTTTTCTTCTGTTTTTTTTTTTTTTACCTTTTTTTCCTTTGTTTTTCTTCTATTTTTTCATGTTTTCTTTTCATCCCCTTTCTCACCTCCTGGTGAGGGGGTATTTACAAGGGGGAAAGGGGGAGAGAGCCACCCTACCTTTATCCAGTCACGCCGAATGAGTAAGGTGGTTGGGCGGCCATTAGGCAGCCACCCGTAGAGCTTGTCTCCTCTACCCCTTTCATCATGGTGGTAGGCCATGAGGGGGTGTCCATTGTGTCAGGGTTTTTGGGCAAATGAGGGAGAGAGAGAGAGAGAAGTTGCAAAGGAGGGGGGAAAACCTTCTTCCCTTGCCTGCAACACGTCCAAGGGAAGAAGATGCCAAATAGTGCCATTAAAACGACACTATTTCATCTATATATATATATATATATATATATATATATATATAATAGTGAATGAAACAACATGTTGTTTTATTTAAAAGAAAATGGTGTCAAAAAGTCTATGTTTCCAAATCAGTCCTTAATTTTTGATTTGTTAAATCAAATCCTTAATTGAGATTTTGGATTTAAGAATCAATTCAATTGCATCCTTGCTAAATTCAAATGTTAGCTCTGAAGTTGGCCGCCTTTTCCACTTTAGTCATTGGTTTTGAATTTGTGCGTTTTAACCCTCAATTGTTCAACAAACTTTCAGTTTCTTTAATTTAGCCCCTGATTCGGTCAATTTCAGCCCCTCTATTAGCGTCTTTTCTAGTTTGGTTCTTGGTTCCATAGTTATTAAACCTGGTTCGGAGGTTGACCCGACCAAGGGGCCGGGTCCTGGGTTTCATGGGTCAACTCGGGTCAATTCATATCAACCCAGAAAAATTAAAAAGAATGAAGGTAGGTTATACATATTGTAAAGAATGAAGTTTAAAAGAATATTTTAAAAAGTTTTTTATTTCACATTAAAAAGTTATTATGTTAAGCTTTTAAGTTGAAGTTTAAACAAAAAAGTTTTTTATCCCACATTGAAAAAACATAACTTCTTTTATAGGAACATAGAGTATATATACGAAAGGGCTTCAAATCCCACATTAAAAAGATACTATGTTATCTTTTTAAGTTGAAGTATTTAAACCAAAAGGTTTTGTTATCCCACATTGAAAAAACATTATTTTTTTCTTAGAAACATAGAATATATATACTAATGGGTTTCTAATCCCACATTGAAAAAACATAACTTCTTTCATGGAAACATAGAGTATATATACGAAAGGGCTTCAAATCCCACATTGAAAAGATACTATGTTATCCTTTTAAGTTGAAGTATTTAAATCAAAAGGTTTTTTTATCCTACATTGAAAAAACATGATTTTTTTCTTAAGAACATAGAGTATATATACGAAAGGTGTTATCCTTTTAAGTTGAAGTATTAAACTAAAAGGTTTTTTTATCCCACATTGAAAAATTATAACTTTTTTTCTTGGGAACATAGAGTATATATTCTAATAGGTTTTAAATCCCACATTTGAAAAAAAAAAAAAAAAAAAAAAAACCGAGTCTCGTCCGGGTTTTCCCGGGTCACTCGGGTTTGGCTAGGTTGTTGTCACAACCAGTCTTTTATTAAACCCAAACCGGTCCAGCCACTAGGTTCCGAATCAACCTGTCAAGCCGGGCTGGGTTTAATAACACTGCTTGGTTCTGAGTTTTTCAATTAAGTACTTAATTGCCCATCAAACTTCAATATTTATGCAATTAAGCTTTTGATTTGACCAAATTAAATCTTAAAAATTGTGATTCGACCCCTAAACTTTATTTTTTTTCAATTAAAGCCTAAATTGAGTTAAAAAAATCATTTTGTTTTGCAATTAAACCCTCTTGAATTCAATTAGACCTTAAACCAAATCTAATTGGTTCCTTAAACATCCAATTTTATTTTTTTTCATTCTTAAATTGAATTTTCTTTGTCAATAGGGCGTTCTTTAGTCAAAAATTTACTGTCAAATTTTAATCTTTGTATTTTTGAACTTTCTCAACCAATCTTTGGCCATTTTCTAGGCGCCCCTGTGTCCTCTTCTCACTATAATATATTTTTTGGTTTTCTTCCAACAATGTTTTTTTTTTTTTTGTGGGGACCAAAAAATAGATAACAACATATCAAATTGAAAATTTTCAAAAAATTCACTATTGAAATCCACATTGATATGTGAGAGGATGAACAATAATTAACAATAAAAATGCTATAGTAAAACCTCTTTCTTTTTTTGTTTATTCTGTAATTTTGGGAAGGAAATTCATCCTTTAGGCCATTCTAGGGATGAATAATGTTGAGTATTTGGGTTGTTGAATGGTTAAGAAATTGGGTTTAATTTCTTTTTGTGTATTGTATTTAATTTTCATTGATCCGGTCTTTATCAATATATTTTCATGATAAATTTGGGATTTACTCATATCCTAAGCTTTGAAATGCGAAGTTGGAGGGAAAATATTTTTGGCAACAATCCTTCCTTGGTTGTCATGGTAAAACCATAGTTATGAAACCTGATTTGAGGATTGACTCAGGTAAGGGGTTGAGTCTTGGGTCACACAAGTTTAATCGAGTCAACATAGAAAAAAAAAAATTTGAGATTTTAATATCTCACATAAAATAGTTAAGAAACATTTCATTTAGATGTTGGCTATATATAGCTATTTCCCATAGAAAAGTTAAGAAACTACATGTGCATATAGTCTATATATGTATAATGTGAATAGAGACTATATATATATATATCCCACATGAAAAATTTAAAAAAATCATTTTATATTTTTAATGGATATATATATAGTTATCCCAAATGGAAAACTTAAGAAAAATTCCATGAGAAAACATTCCATAAAGTTGTATGCTATAAATATAGTTATTTCACATGAAAAGGTTAATAAACATTTTATGGGATATAGGCTATAAAAAAATATGTGAGATCAAGTATTCACAAATTAACTTTATATTTTTTTGGGTTTATTAAACAAAAATATAAAGGAAAAAAAAAAAGAGTATAGGTCTCACCCGGATAATGCCGGGTCACCCGAGTTTAGACTAGTTAAAACCCGATCGAGGACGCTGGTCGCCCGAGTCTCACTTCAACTCTTAGGTTGGGCCGGGTTTTATATCTATGGGTAAAACTCAGGTCAAATCTTTTGAAAAAAATATATGAAAAATATTACTAAAAATTGTTTTGCTTTGGAAATTATTTTGAGGAGTTTTTGAAATCACTGCCTCTTTGTTTGGGAAAACAGTTTGAAGAGGAGCATCTGAATTTGAAACTACCACCTCTTTGGATTTTGAAAGATTTGGATCTGTTGATTTGTAAAGCTAAGGTTACTTGTCTTGATCAAAATTTGTTTTTCTTACGAAGACGATTCTTCTTTTACTTTAGAGAATGCAGACACTAATTGTTGGAGCAACTTTTGGGTTTCCAAAGGCAGAACCTTTAATTTGTTTATTTCAAGTTGGGAAATTTTATCTTGATTTGAAATTGTTAGAAAATAATATAAATTATATATTAGAATTTCTTTTAACAACTTAAGCTTTTAAGTTGAATTGATTATCTGATATGATATCAAAGTCTTGATGACGAAACGACCACGAATTCGAATCTCACTGTTCTTATTTATTTGATAAAAAGAATCAAGCATAAGATAATGTAGACATATACAAGTTTCAAGTTCAAAGAACTTTTACTTGAAAAGATATATTAGAAAATAATATAAATCATATCTTGAAACTTTACTAATAGTTTAATCTTTTAGAAAACCATTTGAACCCATCATCTGGACTTTTGATCTACTCTTTTAGAATATAAAGGCATGATGCCTTTTCCTTTGTCTTTCTGTTTAGATGGCATTGGGTCGTCTTCCATGCAAAAAATTCTCTTATAAGGAACTCTAGCGGGGAATTTGAATTTTCTTTCATACATTCAATATCAGAATCTTTGTAAAGGCTTGCAAATATGACTGAGATTAATGTCGAAGTATAAAATATAATTAAGACTTTCAAGAAATCTTTGTAATTGCTTCCTATGAAGGATTTGATATGGGGACTTGTCACCAAAATGGATTGACTTTCCATGGGAATAATTGTTAAGGAATCCAACTCCTGTTTAACTTAACTTTTTAGTAATGGGTTTTTTATTATAATTATTATTCATTTTATAAAAAAATAACATAATATATATATCAATCTCCATAACTTTGGTTATAAACTTTTAAAAACAATGTTTTAATGCAATAGAAATACTTATAATTATAACTACTTTATAAATTTATTTATAAAGTATTTATTTTTCAAAAATTTTATATTTACTATAAATTTATTAATCAAACTTAAATAATTATTATTATAAAAAATATATATATTTTTGCATAAATAAAGTCAATATTACATATAATCACTCCATTAACTATAGGATATATACACTAGCAATAATAAGTATGATAAATGAGTAATGATTCATACCAGGAAACATGAATTGCCAATAAAAGATAATAGCAGTAATGTGTAATTTTGTGACTGTTTAGTTTTGAATCTGTTTCTTATTCAAGATTTTTCATGATAAAAAAGTTGTGGTTCGTGGCATCAGCTTTTACTAATTGGATAAAGATCCTGGGCTGATGAAGAGGAAGAAGCAGTCCATGGTCCCTCTGATGACTTCACGAGGGACTGAGTTTCACTTAAACTTCCATTGACAGAAGATTGAGCAAACTTGTTATGTGAGGCCGTAGCATACCCTGATGGATCAACCAATGTGCTTGGAACCATGACCAGTTCCTCGACATCAGTTTTTCCTTCAAGCATGCTCACTACTGTAGACATTGTAGGTCTAAGTGCTGGAGATTGATTTGTGCATAGCAAGGCTACATTGATCATTCTAACCACTTCTTTCTTGTTGAATTCAGATCCCAATCTTGGATCAACTATCTCCATTATGTCCCCATGTTTTTGTAAATATAGAACCTGAAATAACAAAAAAAAATAGATATATAGCTGACCAAGAGTAAACATGAACAGACAATTAAGAGACTAACGGGCATAACTCACCCTATCTAGAAGGCATACAAAATTTTCATCCCTCCTAAATTTGACGTTGTTCATCCCAGAAACAATTTCCAATGCTACAACACCAAAGCTGTATACATCTGCCTTGTAAGTTAAGTAACCATATAATGCATATTCCGGTGCCATGTATCCCCTGCGCATAAAGAATAACTCAGAGACATTTTACTAGTTTGCTTCACTAAAACATGTAAAAAAATGCTAAATGTCTGTTGTTTGTTTTTCTTTTTGATTTCGAACCCTGGATGATAATGTGAATAGTATAATGTGAATGGCTAAACCTCTCCTAGGGTTACTCTTAGAGAAACACAGCCATAGATGGGGAAACCCTGATCCATGATGTTAGTAAAGTGGAGACAAACAATGTCCCACCTCCACCATATCCTAGTGAAAACAACTAATCTCTCACTTGGCACATAATAGAGGCTTAATTTGAGGCATAAATCATGGCATGATTTATGGCCTTTACTCCCAGCTTAGTATATATATACACTCAGTGAAGAGGTGTGTTGTAGAGAACAGCGTCAAGAAGATAGAGAGAGCTTGAGTGAGAGTGAGTTAAGTAGAGAAGAGTGTTTTTTCTCCTCCTTGTTTGTATTGTTTCTTTGATTGATTAATACAAACCAGTAGCTCCGTGGAGTAGGCAAATTGCCGAACCACATAAATTGGTGTGTGTTTGATTTCTAGAACTCCCTAACAACTAGTATCAGAACTTATTTTTAAAAAAAAGGGTGTTTGATCCAAACCCAAAAATCAAAGTTCTCAAAACGTGTTTTTTAACATACCATCGTGTAGGGGACGGTGAGATAAATCTACTGGTGAAACTTCGGAGAAGATAAATTGGTGTGTGTTTGATTTCTAGAATTCACTAACAACTGGTATCAGAACTTGTTCTTAAAAAAAGAGGGTGTTTGATCCAAATCCAAAAATCAAAGTTCTCAAAACGTGTTTTTTAACATACCATCGTGTAGGGGACGGCGAGATAAATCGACTAGTGAAATTTCAGAGAAGAACCGACGTGCTGCATGCCCGCACGCTCCACCACGCACCGACATTAGGATTGCCCATGTGCACAAACACGCCACATGCACCACACGCTCCTTCGCCCGACTACCTAAAACTAAACTTGGTTGACCTGCCACGTCATCAACCAGTCAGCAGCCATAGCATCAATTCCGCACAGTCATCTTCCAAGTCACCTAACCAGTCAGCAATAAAAACTCACGCATGTGCCACATCATCAAGGTGGGCCCGATTTGCTTACGTGTCTGTCGCGTCATCAAAGCCACGTCATCGTCTGAGTTTTGATCTGGTACGCCAGAGATACTATTTCACCAGACACGCGGCTTCATTTGCACCATCATTGATCTAAAAGTTTTTGATTAATAGATCTGGGCCATAAAAAGTCTAATTTGGGTGATTTTAGAGTTGTTTCCATTGTTTCCGGCCATTCCAGACACAACCATGAAGTCAAATTCAAAAAATTCAAACACTAAAATTAGCAAAAATGGCAAATGAAATAAAGGTTGCTGGAATTGAAAAATTTGATGGGACAAATTTTAGATATTGAAAATGCAAATTAAAGACTATCTATATGGGAAGAAACTTCATCTTCCTCTATTTGGGAGCAAACTAGAGAATATGCAAGATGAAGAATGGATAATTCTTGATAGAAAAGCTTTGGGCATTATCCGACTATCCTTATCAAGAAGAGTTGCTCACAACGTTACAAAAGAAAAATCTACTACAAGGTTAATGGAAGCCTTGTCTGGGATGTATGAAATGTCATCAGCAAATAACAAAGTGCACTTGATGAGAAAGTTGTTCAACTTAAAGATGACATAAGGCACCTCTGTTATACAATACCTCAACAACTTTAATACCATCACAAATCAATTGTCATCTATTGAGATTGAGTTTGATGATGAGATTTGTGCACTCATTTTGCTAGCTTCACTTCCAAGCAATTGGGAAGGTATGAGAACAGTCGTGAGTAACTCAGCCGGAAAATCCAAACTAAAATATGATGACATCCGAGATTTGATTTTGGCTGAAGAAGTGCAAAGGAAAGACTTAAGTTCAAGTTCAGGTTTAGCTCTCAACATCAACACTCGAGGGAGAAGACAGATTGAGGCTTATCCAAAGACAGATCAAAATCAAGATACAGAAGTAAAATTAAGTTTAGACCCAGAAAGTAGGTTGAATGTTGGAATTGTGGCAAACTTGGTCATTACATGAGAAGTTGCACAAAATAAAAATAAAAAAAAAACTAAGGCTGACTTTGCAAACACTACCATATATGAGGTACAAGATGCTTTGATTCTTGTTGTACAAACTCCAATTAATGATTAGATTCTTGATTCTGGTGCTTCATTTCACTATACACCATATTATGAAATGATGCAAAACTATATTGTTGGAGATCACGGTGTAGTCTATCTAGTCGATGGACAACCAATGGATATTATGGGTATAAGAGATGTGCAAATCAAGACAATAAATAGATCTACATGGAACTTACAAAATGTAAGGCATGTTCCTGGATTAAAGAAGAAGTTGATATCTGTTGAACAGCTTGACGATAGTGGTCATTCAATCCTTTTTTCTGGAGGTATGTGGAAAGTATCAAAGGGAGCAATGGTTTTAGCTCGTGAAAAGAAAACCAGCACCTTGTATATGACCATAAGATTTGCAGATATCATTGCCTCTACTGAAGCAGAAAATCAGGCATAACTATGGCACTGTAGACTCGGCCATATGAGTCAAAAGGGTATGAAGATACTTTAGTCAAAGGGAAAGCTACTAGAGTTGAAAAAAAATATTGATCTAGACATTTGTGAAAGTTGTGTTCTTGGAAAATAGAAGAAGCTCAGTTTCTTAAAGGTTGCCAAGACCTTAAGACCAAGAAAGCTATAAATGGTACACACAGATTTATGGGGACCTTCTCCAGTAGCATCTCTTGGAGGTTCTCAGTATCATGTGACTTTCATTGATGATTTCAGCAGGAAGTTATGAGTCTACTTTCTGAAAAATAAATCTGATGTGTTTGAAACATTCAAGAAATGGAAGGCTATGGTTGAGACTGAATCAGGTTCAAAGTTGAAATGCTTAAGATCTGATAATGGAGGAGAATACATTGATGGAGGTTTCAAAAAGTATTGCACTATCAATGGTATCAGAATAGAAAAGACCATTCCAGGCACACTACAACAGAATGACATTGCTAAACGGATGAACAGGACCATCAATGAACGAGCTAGAAGCATGAGGTTGCATTATGGGTTACCTCAAACATTTTGGACTGAAACAGTTCATACTGCAGTAAACTTAATCAATCGTGGTCCATTAGTTCCTTTGGAACTCAGATTGCCCAAGGAAGTATGGAGAGGAAAAGAGATACAAATATCTCATCTCAAGGTCTTTGGGTGTGCTTCCTATGTTCACATAGATTCTGATGCCTACAACAAACTAGATGCCAAATCCAATAAATGTTTCTTCATTGGCTATGGAGATGAAGAATTTGGGTTTCAATTCTGGGATGATCAGAACAAAAGGATTATCAAAAGCAAGAACATGATCTTCAATGAGAAAGTTTTGTACAAAAACAGATCAAGTGTAAAAACATATATGGTTGATTCAAATACAAGTCCACAAAAATCTGAATTCATAAGATTAGAAGGGCTTCCTGATGTTACCGAGCAACACAAAAATCAAGAGCTTTTACAAGAAGATTCAAGCACATATGTACCCACTACTATACAAGAAGATACGGAGCCATGTGAACCTATTGTTTATGTTTGTAGGTCTTCAAGGAATGTAAAGCCCCCACAACGGTTCACACTTCTACTGAATTTTATATTGTGCTAATAGATGGTGGTGAACCGCAAACTTATGAAGAATCATTACAAGATGAAAACTCTAAGTGGGAGTTATCCATGAAGGATGAGATGAGTTCATTGCTAAAGAACAAGACTTGGGAGCTAACCACACTACCTGAAGGAAAGAAGGCTTTGCAAAACAAGTGGGTTTACAGAGTAAAGACTGAGCATGATGGAAGCAAATTGTTCAAGGCAAGACTTGTTGTAAAAGAGTTTCAACAATCAAAGTCATTCTGGGGATAGTAGCTACAGAAAATTTGCATCTTGAACAACTAGATGTAAAACAACATTTCTTCATGGTGACTTGGAGGAAGACATTTATATGTAACAACCAGAGGGGTTTGCAATACAAGGTAAGGAGAACCAAGTCTGCAAGCTAAAGAAAAGCCTATACGGTTTGAAGTAAGCTCCAAGATAGTGGTACAAGAAGTTTGACAACTTTATGTGCAGTTCAGGGTACACAAGATGCCAAGCTGATCATTGTTGCTATGTTAAACATTTTGACAACTCCTACATCATTCTACTATTATATATAGATGATATATTGATTGCAGGATCCAGCATTGAAGAGATTGACAAGTTAAAACAACAGTTGTCAAAACAATTTGAAATGAAGGATCTGGGAGCTGCTAAACAAATACTTGGCATAAGAATCATCAGAGATAAAGACAAAGGCATGCTAAAGCTTTCACAAACAGAGTATGTCAAGAAGGTTCTCAGTAGGTTTAATATGGATAATGCTAAACCAGTAAGTACACCTTTGGGGAATCATTTCAAGCTCAGCAAAGACCAATCGCCAAAAACTGAGCTAGAATGTGGATACATGGATAAGATTCCATACGCCTCAGCTATCGGCTCTTTGATGTATGCTATAGTTTGTACCGTACCAAACATTGCCCATGCAATGGGAGTTATAAGCCGATATATGAGCAATCATGGAAGGCAGTATTGGGAGGCGGTAAAATGGATCATGAGATACTTAAAGTCTTACCTTCACAGCTGGTGGTTTGAAACTTGAAGGTTTTGTAAACGCTGATGTAGCAAGAGATGTTGATGGCAGAAAGAGCACTACAGGATATGTATATACTCTATGAGGCACTACTGTTTCCTAGAGTTCTACCTTGCAAAAGATTATCGCTCTTTCAAATACAAAAGTTGAATATGTTGCAATCTCAGAATTCGCAAAAAAGATAGTATGGTTACAGAGTTTTCTAAAAGAATTGGGCAAGATGAATGGAAATGGTACTTTGTATAGCGACAGTCAAAGTGCAATCTTCCTTGCCAAGAATCTAGCATTTCACTCCAAGACCAAGCACATTCAGATCAAATATCACTTCATCCAACAATTGCTAGACAATGAGCAATTAATGCTAGAAAAAGTCTGTGGAAGCAAGAATGCAGCTAACATGTTAACCAAAGGAGTTACACTTGATAAACTGAAGTTGAGTAAAACTTCGGTTGGTCTTCAAGGATAAAAGATAATTTCATTGTTTGTCTCCAAGTGGGAGATTGTTAGTAAAGTGGAGACAAACAATGTCCCACCTCCACCATATGCTAGTGGGAACAACTACTTTCCCACTTAGTATATAATGGAGGCTTAATTTAAGGCATAAATCATGGCATTGCTCCAGCATAGTATATATATATATATACTCAGTGAAGAGGTGTGTGTTGTAGAGAACAAAGTGAAGAAGATAGAGAGAGCTTAAGTGAGAGTGAGTTAGTAGAGAAGAGTGTTTTTTCTCCTCCTTCTTGTTTGTATTGTTGCTTTGATTGATTAATATAAACCACTAGCTCTGTGGAGTAGGCAAGTTGCCGAATTATGTAAATTGAGGTGTGTTTGATTTCTAGAATTCCCTTACACGTGAAAACCCTGCAGTGTGTGATTTGAACCCTAGATGCCCGCCTACCACATATTTTGAAGCTAAGCTAACCCCTTCCATCGGCACTCGAGCATTTTTCACTGTCTTAGATAAATGACAATATTTGTGTCCTTGTCAAGAACGATATTGGTACCTTTTATGTCTCATCATAATGTTTAAGACTAAAAGCTATCTTAGATAAATGACAATACTTAGTGTGTTTTCCTTGCAGTTTATTACTGTTTCATGTGTTCAATAAACCCCTTGTGTTAATATCAGAAACTCACATTGTTCCAGCAACTCTGGTGTCGATGTGGGTGTTGTCCTCGTCATCAAGCTTGGCCATTCCAAAATCAGATATCTTGGCGTTCATGTCTTTGTCAAGAAGGATGTTGGTACCTTTTATGTCTCTATGAACAATTTTGAGTGTCGACTCCTCATGCAGGAAAACCAGACCTTTCGCTATACTTACACATATCCTCTGCCTTGTACGCCAGTCTAGCTTCGCTGCCTTGATTTCCTTTGTCCCTGTAATCATCATGCATAACCCAACCCATCAATTTCTTCTGCACTAATTCTATCTATATTCCATTCAAAGAACTTGTTTTCTTTCTGATTACTTAGCATAAGATACTATGGGGAATGATCAGAGGCCTACCAAACAAAACATGCGCAAGGCTATTCTTTTCCATGTATTCATATACCAGCAACAATCGATTCCCCTCAATGCAACATCCATACAATCTAACGAGATTTGGGTGTTGCAAAGCAGAAATCATGCCTATTTCGTTCACAAACTCACGATTCCCCTGTTTTGATTTCGCCGAAAGCTGCTTAACCGCAATCTGAGTCCCATCTGATAGTACTCCCTGCAATAGGAGATTAATTTTAGACAAACAAAACAAGTTCACTTGGCCATTCCATGATGATTTGATTAGAAAACAGAAATAATATAGTAGATAAGTAGCTAGATGAAAACACAAATCTGTACTGTACTTTGTAGACGCAGCCAAAACCACCTTCTCCAAGTTTGTTTGCTGGATCAAAGTCATTCGTTGCGGCTTTGATTTGTCTGAAGGTGAAGATACCAGTTAGCAGATCTAACCCAACAAGTTCTGCCCAAGGAACAAAGAGGATATGTATATATTAGTTGTTCCCATCGAAAAAACCATTGTTAGAGAGTACTAATATAAAAGCATTCCTTGAGCTTCGCCAAGCCTTCAGATTGAGATAATTCTATGAAAAATATATACATTCATGGATAGACATGCAGCAAATAAGATGCAGAAAATTGTTTATTGCCGTGTTATTATAGTGACTGGATTCCTCACTAGAATTTGTAAAATCAAATAAATGTAACAACTGTACCTCGATCCCTCGATTTCCTTCCTCCCAAATAACCTTTCCACCAGAGAGAGGATAGAAGTATGAAAACGAGGAATAATGACAAAACCACAGCCCCAGCGACAATGAATCTCTTCCTCCTGCCTTTAGTAGGAGGCTTGAAGTCTAGGCAGAAATAGAATTGCAGCAAGAGCAAGTATTGTCAGATCACAGTATTAATTATTCCTTCATTACAATGCCATTCCATTATATGTCAACCTACCAGATTCCACATCAATGGCTGATATTAGAGGACCATATATTCCTTTTTTGGGAGACATTGTTGTTCCTTTCCCAGCCCAATGAAGGCGGATCTCTAAAGCTCCATTGGTTACATTTGCTGTATAATTATGAATGTATACCTTATCCACCCCTCCCGCTGCCTTCACAATATCAAAATCCTTCAACACAACAATGTCCTGCGAGAACAATTGTTCAATCATGTTGTCTCCAATTGCATAAGAAATGAATCTGTGATCTTTTAATTAATAGATACCTGAATATAAACATCAAATATCCGTCTTCCTAGACTGTAGTAGGATCTGTTATCCCTCATTACTATCTCTGCAAAGTGCAGCTTGACTTTGTAATTCCCATTTCCCAGACAGCGAACGTAGTATGTGAGAGACAAAGGCGTGAGGCGTGCATTTGTGTACAATACAGAGTTGTCCATTCTGAGCATGGACTTGTTTTGTGCTATGTAGTTATCCAAGGAAGAAGGAACATCCCAGATATGTCCTGTGGTACTTATTTGCCAATCCTCCTCTCTTTTGGACACATATTTTGCTGCACCTCCTGGCTCATCATCTGCTTTGTAGATGGTGTTTCCAATGGTGGCTTCTGGTCCCCCACAATTTATGTGTACTGAATATTGCTCTATATATAGATATAAAAATGTTCATGGCCACCGATATGATTAAACAGATTATAACACAAGAATGTTAGGATCAGAGCGTCTGCTAAATCGGAGCAAACAGAACAGAAACAATCAAACACAAAAGCAAATTAAGATTTTGTGATGCAGGAGCATCCTTTTCCACCTAGAGTGGAAATAGTTGTGTGACCCACAATGTAAATGCCCACACAAAGGCCGATGGGATGGTCCACACATAATAGGATTAAGTTTGTCTGTTAACATTTGTCTAGGCTTTCGGGATCAACTGGTTGTTTATTCCTACACCAGTTGAAGGTCTTAGATTCGATTACTTTCCAGAGGTGGATGATGCAGAGCATCTTCCTCTTGGGATGGAAATCCTAGTGGTCGGATCCATGATGGGGCAAAAGGACCATTGCGTTTATGACTGAGATGCTATGATCCAATGAATATAGAAATAAATTTATAGTCTAGGCTGTTCCTGCATCATTTTTCTGTCTAGTTCCAGGTGAAATGAAAAAGCGGATAGCTTTACAAATTAAGAGTACCTTCTAAACAAGCACTCAGGCACTCAACAGGTTTCCTGGAAAGATTGGCCAGATAGAATCATCAGCTTATTTAAAAGAAATGACACAGAAGAAGAAAATAAAATGATCTATGTTTTAGATATCTAAGTAGAAGCTTACGAATAGTTCCCTCCCCAAGTACTTTTGAACAGATTTCTGGCAACACAACAAGAGTCAAGTTTTGTAGGTTATGAAGTGAATGGTGATGTAAAAAGAAGGTAAAATTGAAAGGTAAGGCAAGGAAAATGAAATCAATCTTACAGTGTTTCTCTACATTTTGCTTCCGAAGTAAAATTGTTGTAAGAAAGATCGATTTCGCTGCACATAAAGATAGCTTCATTAAACATTCAACCAATATTTCTGGAATTTTTAGAAAATTGCATGCACATGCTATAGACAGACACTTGGAAGATATTGCAATGGGTTAGCTTTTGGTTGCTTTCTCGAGATGGAAGAGATGAAGGTAGTTGGGACAGAAAGAATATGTCCTCACCTGACGCCTTTTCTGTTTTCAAAAGATAAAAATTCAATCCAAAACCATCTCGAGACAAAAAATTTTATATCTTCATCTTCATCACTGCAACCAAATACTTTATTGTCCCTTCTATATTTGTCCTTTCTATCCTAGGACACTAACCAAATGAAACCTTGGAGATAGTTTTGATCATTCATGCACAGCTGTACTGTAAACTATCTGGAAACTGGGAAGGATCATCTGTTTATCGGCTTTTTTAGCTCTTCAAAGAAAATATTAAATAATCCTAATTGAGTAAAAAAAAATATATTACGAATAAAAATCTCAAAAATCAAAATTCGTATACAAAAATTAAGAAAAAACTAACATACTAGCGAGTATCTCTTTTGTCGATCCAATCTGGGATGGGCCCTGTAAGCATGTTCCATGTAAGATACCTATGCAGAAAATAAGAACGGTCATTTGGTTGAACATTTGTCCAAGGCTATCATTGCAAAAGACTATCTGGAGAACAAGTTCATTTGTTTGAACATATTTGTCGTACTTTTTTAAGTCAACTTTTTTATTTAATTAAATGCATATTGACCCATCAGGTTTGGCAGTTCAATGTCTTGTATGGTTCAATTGGAATCTCGGCTCCGAGTCCTGAACTTTCTATGTCAACTTGTCTAGGTTTAATAATTATGCTTTCATATGGCAAACATTAATTTCAGAAGGTAATATAATATAGTATACTTACATTTTCTCCAAGCTTTTTAGGCCATCAAAATTTGTTGGAAGAGAACCATTTAATCTGTTGAAACTGAGATCCCTGTTTTCGAAAAGAAGGAAAAAAATAAATTAAAGACCAAAACTGCGATCCCTGGTTCATAATGCATTTTGAAAGTTATTTACAAATAATAATGTAGCTGCAATCTAAAGACAGCAGCTCTAAGTATCCATGAGATTCACACTTCAATCTTCATGTAAATGAATGACACAAAGGATGATGTATAAGGGATAGAGTGAATTACAAAATTTTCAGCTGTGCCATTCTGGTCAATTCAATGGGAAAATTTCCTGACAAGTTGCAGTTGCTCAATAGCCTGCAATATACATTAATTTCATGTAAGCTAAATATATACTGTGTTGTTAATTAAATATGATCCTGGTATGAGAGTATCAGCTGCAAGAATAACTCACAGATACTTAATGCCTGCTATAGATTCTAGGTTGGGAAACTCTGAACCATCTCCAAGTAAGTTACTTATTTTTCTGCTCAATGGTAGGCAACATAAAAATGTGAGAAGTTCAGGATTAAAGTTGTAACTGCGACCATAAATTTAAAACAAATATCTTACAGATCAGTTAGATTAGTCAAGAGAGAAATGCTTGAAGGAATGGGTCCAGTGAAACCACCAGCTTGGATCTCTCTGTTAATACAAAATTAAAGGGGGGTTAGGGTTCTGCTTCAGTGATGAGATTAGCTTGTGGTAGAAACTAGCACATACAATGTATCAAGTTGTTTCCAGCTCTGAATAAAATCAGGTATTCTTCCAGTGAAGTTATTGCTGCTAAGCCTTCTGCATTCGCCGAACGGAAAACACAGAATCATGAAACTTGGAGAGTAAAGAGATGCATCTGTAATATCAAATACTGCAACTAATGAGTATGATGCACAAAAACCTACAGTTCCTTCAATCCGGTCAGATTAATAAGAGCCGGGGGTAACTCTCCAGTGAGATTATTGGCACTGAGAGTTCTGCAATCACAAAAGGAGAAAAACACTTAGCATTCAATAATCAGTTAGTACTTAATTTCAAATGCAAAAGGTTGAATGAACTGACAGATTCTCCAGGTTAACCAAGCCTCCAAGCTCAGGGGAAACAGTTCCAGAAAACATGTTGTTCTGAATGTTCCTGCATAAATGCCAACTCTCAGGATTACTCCTGACTAAACAATTGAACAGATTTAAATATAAAATTAAAAGACAAGAAATTGACTAGTAGAAAAATGCATACAATGCTCTAAGTGTGGTAATATTTCCCAGATAGCTAGGGATCTTTCCTGTCAAGTGATTCACGCCGATAGACCTGTTGTTTATACAATCTATTAATTATGAGTAAGCAATTCCTTGGCTAGAAAACATGATTGCAGTATTTTCTTACAATATTTCCAGCTTGGTATTAGCCCATTCAGATGGTATATTGCCACTCAGGTAGTTGGCCCAGAGATCTCTGCAGAGGAGATATAATTCTAATAAAATCGAATCATTCGATGCAAATTCACGGTACTCAATCTGTAGAAATGTAGTAGTTTGAAGCACTGCTTACAGATGTTTAAGTTGTGGTAGTTTCTCTATAGCTTTTGGGAGACTACCATCAAGATCTTGCCTTTTGAGATATCTGCATTGCAAGAACACATGGACCCATCAATTCCTCACTAAGAATTCAAAACTTTCAACCATTGCAAATCAACAATCATATGTCAAGAAAATATAAGACATAACTACAAACAGCCAATGGAATAGAAAACCAAATTTTTTACTTAAACTGTAAGGTTTATATTATTTCCTAACACTTTTCATGTGAAAGCTTCGAGATTCGAGATCTCAAGATATGAAAATATTTATATTATTTTCCGACAAACTCAGCTTTTCTTCAAACTCTTAAGACTAAACTTCTGACAGATGCTCAATTTTCTTTGCTAGAGATCCTTTCTTTGCTATTCACGACATTTTCAGCATGATTAAGTTTTCCTTGAGATCCTTATCATACTTGTTTTTAGATAATTTTATTGCTAATGAATTTATCCGAATTTCTTAATATAAAATTCAACAATCGAAATGGGGTTTCTGAGGAGACCTTATACACCACAACTATTCCTCCATTCCCTGAACTGGCCCCATCAGAATCCTTCAGACCTCAAATTAAAATTGAAAATAAAAGCATGGAGTGGTAAGTGAAGAGATATACATGGCAATAACACGGCACACACCCCCAGGAAACGAGCAGTTGCAAACAATTTTATTGTCAGCATCTGGCTTTGGAGGTAAAATTGTATCATTGCACAGTTTCATATTGCGATTCCAGCCTTTTTTGCCCAGTTGTGTTGCTACTTCAAGTAGAGCTTCCACTGCATAAATCAAAATTAAATCTCAACTTCTAATTCTGGGATGATTAGCTGGTGGCTTCTACAATGCCTTGCCAAGAAATTAAATATATATATATATATATATATGTACCTTCATCAGGAGCAAGGCTCCCATCTTGGGCCTCCAAGTTAATTGCTCCCATGCAAAACATTAGTAACATAAGCATAAGCAAGCTAGATGTGAGTCTCAATATATCAGAGAGTGCAATAGCCATCTTCCTTAGTCTGCAATCCACTTTAAGAGTGTAGGCTGCCTGGAGAGAGCTTTATGCATCATTATAGTTGACCTTTCAGGATGATGTGGGGTCTTTCTTACGTTGTCTTATATATATAAGCCCGCACTTCTTCAAGTATACCTTTGTCTGTACTAGACCACTTGTGCCCTTGCATTTTATCTCTTAGTCAACGGGAAGATTGATAATAATAAATATCATTGGGAAATTGGAGAGGAAGTATCCGAGTATGAGAAAGAAGAATTTTACGTTCAAAAACGGAGAAAAGAAAGGCTATATAATTCTTTGAATCCACAAAACCATCAAAGAGGCTCATTGTATATAAAGATTTCATATTGATCCATGCAGCCTCCCTCGTTGTTTCTTAAAAAGATGGTATATCTGCGTTTTATTATATATTATTTAATTATTATCACGTGATAATAGAAACAATAACAAAAAACCAAAAATATATTTAGTTGACAAGTAAAAATAAACTTGTTTCTTGTACAATTTTATAGTGAATTCATTATTAGAAAATTGATAAATATAAATGAAAATAAAAACTTCCAAATAAATACTTAGTCAACAGGAAGATTGGTAGGTCAAAAAAATAATAATAAATATCATTGGGAAATTGGAGAGGAAGTATCCGAGTATAAGAAAGAAGAATTTTACGTTCAAAAACGGACAAAAGATAGGCTATATAATTCTTTGAATCCACAAAAACCATCAAAGAGACTCATTCAGAAAGAATATCTTTGTAAATTATCTTTGTAAGCAGGGGCGGAGCGAGGCGTCTTTTACCGGGAGGTCAAAATTAATATAATAATATATATTATTAAAAATTTTATTTATTTAAATTAAAAATATTAAATAAAAAAAAAAATTTAAAATGTTTTGCAGGGGCAGGCCCCTGCTTGCCACCCCTGGCTCCGCCCCTGTTTGTAAGATAGGTTATTTTATTTTTAAAATATATTTATTAATCCAATTGCATTGAATAATTTCTCAAAATGAAATATCTCTCCTGGGTGGCTCTATGTTGGTTTTCTAGTCCTCCATAATATTTGACCAAAGTATTGAAATACTAGGATATTGAAACTAGCTCTAATATCAATGTAAAAAAATAAAATAACATTTGTATGTATTTTTTATATTGAATCCAGCTCTAATATCAATGTAAAAAATAAAATAGAAATTTGTATATATTTTTTATATTGCGAGGGTTGTTATAATTACGCTATTTAATTTAGTATAAAGAGTCTAAATGTTAAAAAATAAAAACTAAAAAATAATTATAGAAAAATTACATCAAATAAAATATATTCTCTTTAAATCAGTATATATTTCCTAACACATAGAGCATTTTCCATATCATTCAAGCAACGGCAAACACATCGTGAAATGGATGGAAAGACAGTATTAAAACCATTCAAATGTATCAAGGATTTTATTGAAATTGTTGAAGGACTAAATTGTGACTGTTCTCATTGTTCAGGAGCAAATGTTTAATAATAAAAATAAAAGATCTATAGATCACAACATCATTTTATTATTTTATCCTCCTAGCGCTATCTTCTTCTTGGAATCGTAAGTTTTGTTTTGTTTTGAAAGAACAAATAAGGGTTAGTGAAACCACCAGCTTGATACTTAATGCTTAATGCTTGATACATAATGCCTGCTAAAGCGGCGGAGCTGAAATGATATGTTAGGGAGGGCCAAAACTCAAAATATAATTTATTATTAGAAATTTTATCTATTTAAATTAAAAATATATTATATTATAATCTATTTAAACATTAAAAATACAAAACTTCAAAATATTTTGCAGGGACCCGGGCCCTGCCCGCCTCCCCCAGTTCCGCCCCTGCCTGCTATAGATTCAAGTAAGAAAGAGAGAGAGAGAATGAGGTCAAGACAAGAAAGGACATGCGTGCGGACCTGCATGGTCAAACTAATATGCGGGGGCCTTTAATCATTTTTCTGAAGTTAATAAGGACGGACACCTTGTCATCTGTTCTAATTATTTGGAGGGAAAAAAATGATGATGCGTCATCCGGAGCTCAGAAGAATTCGGCAACAAGTTGGCCGAAAAATAGGGTTTGTGTTTTTTTCATCCAAAAACTCATTTTCAATACATTTTTTATCCAAAATACTTTAAAAAAATGTCATATGAACCATTGTTAAATCAATTTATGGCCTCAAAAAATGCAAAAAAGAATTCCAAAACTCAAAATTAACTCAAAATCAAAACTCTTCTTGATCTCATATTTGTTTTTGTAGGCGTTTTCAAGATAAAACAACATGATCTTAACTCTTCTTATTATATGAAACCATTTGACACAAAAATATATTATTTTGGTGGTTAAAATCATCTCCATCAACAATTTTCTTTCTTTACATTGGAATTCGACGATCCCCTCTCTCTCCTTCACTAAAAATGAACTAGAAAAAATTAAAAAAATGAAGTTCCATATCAAAATTGAATTTTTGATAATTAGAGAAACCAATTACCTAATAGATAAAAAAGATAGGAGACTAAAACGAACTTCACAAGCCAATTTAAAATACATTATCTATTTTACCCTTTTTTTTTTACTTTAATCCTTTGCCTTTCAATTACCCTCCCTCCTAAAAAAATATGCAATTGGATTCTATTTTGAATTAAAAATGATTCAATTGTGTAAAATAAAAATTCAAGGATCATAATCAAAAATACTGAAAATAGCTTCCTATCTGGCAAAATTTAATTTTTTTATTTAAAATTAATTTTTTATATTTTAAATTTTTTTTAATATGTTAATGTCAAAAATAATTTTTTTAAAAAATAAAAAATATTATTTTGATATATTTCCAAGTGAAAAATACTTTGAACCACAATCACTATCATACTCTTAAACACTTTCATAATAAACAAGGAATCCAACTCCAGTTTAACTTAGCTTTTAGTAACAAGTTTTTTTATTGTAATTATTATTTATTTAATACAAAATAAAAAAAAAACATAATATATATCAGTCTTCACAACTCTGACTATAAATATTTAAAAACAATGATTTAATGCAATAGCTATGAATACTCATAATTATAACTACTTTATAATTTCATTTACAAAATATTTATGTTTTAAAAATTTTATATTTACTCGAGGTTCATTAATCAAACTTAAATAATTATTATTATAAATAAAAATATATATTTTAGCATAAATTATTAAAGTCAATAATACATATAATCACTCCATTCACTGTAGGATATATACAGTAACGATTCACTGTAGGATATAAACACTAACTATAAAAAGTACTTTTGTGACTGTTTAGTTTTAATCTGTTTCTTATTCGTGATTTTTCATGATAAAAATTTTGTGGTTCGTGGCATCAGCTTTTACTAATTGGATAAAGATCCTGGGCCGATGACGAGGAAGAAGCAGTCCATGGTCCCTCTGATGACTTCACGAGGGACTGAGTTTCACTTAAACTTCCATTGACAGAAGATTGAGCAAACTTCTTATGTAAGGCCGTAGCATACCCTGATGGATCACCCAATGTGCTTGGAACCATGACCAGTTCCTCGACATCAGTTTTTCCTTCAAGCATGCTCACTACTGTAGACATTGTAGGTCTAAGTGCTGGAGATTGATTTGTGCATAGCAGGGCTACATTGATCATTCTAACCACTTCTTTCTTGTTGAATTCAGACCCCAATCTTGGATCAACTATCTCCATTATGTCCCCATTTTTTTGTAAATATAGAACCTGAAATAACCAAAAAAAATAGATATATAGCTGACCAAGAGTAAACATGAACAGACAATTAAGAGACTAAATGGGCATAGCTTACCCAATCTAGAAGGCATACAAAATTTTCATCCCTCCTAAATTTGACGTTGTTCATCCCAGAAACAATTTCCAATGCTACAACACCAAAGCTGTATACATCTGCCTTGTAAGTTAAGTAACCATATAATGCATATTCCGGTGCCATGTATCCCCTGCACAGAAAGAATAACTCAGAGACATTTTACTAGTTTGCTTCTCTAAAACATGTAAAAAATGCTAAATGTCTATTGTTTGTTTTTGTTTTCGATAGGAAAAATTATATTTCTTGCAGCCTAAACAGGATTTCGAACCCTGGATGATAATGTGTTCATTTAGAGGAACACAGCCATAGATGGGGAGGCCCTGATCCATGAGAACCCTGCAGTGTGTGATTTGAACCCTAGATGCCTGCCTACCACATATTTTTAAGCTAACCCCTTCCATCGGCACCTGAGCCCAGTCACAGCATCATACTGTTTAAGACTAAAAGCTATCTTAGATAAATGACAATACTTGTGTGTTTTCCTTACAGTTTGTTCAATAAACCACTAGTGTTAATATCACAAACTCACATTGTTCCAGCAACTCTGGTGTCGATGTGGGTGTTGTCCTCGTCATCAAGCTTGGCCATTCCAAAATCAGATATCTTGGCGTTCATGTCCTTGTCAAGAAGGATATTGGTACCTTTTATGTCCCTATGAACAATTTTGAGTGTCGACTCCTCATGCAGGAAAACCAGACCTTTCGCTATACTTTTACATATCCTCTGCCTTGTACGCCAGTCTAGCTTCGTTGCCTGGATTTCCGTTGTCCCTGTAATCATCATGCATAACCCAACCCATCAGCTTCTTCTTCACTAATTCCATCTATGTGCCATTCAAAGAACTTGTTTTCTTTCTCATTACTTTACATAAGATACTATGGGGAAGTGATCAGAGGCCTACCGAACAAAACATGCGCAAGGCTATTGTTTTCCATGTATTCATATACCAGCAACAATTGCTTCCCCTCAATGCAACATCCATACAACCTAACAAGATTTGGGTGTTGCAAAGCAGAAATCATGCCTATTTCGTTCACAAACTCACGATTCCCCTGCTTTGATTTCGCAGAAAGCTGCTTAACCGCAATAGGAGTGCCATCTGATAGTACTCCCTATAATGAGAATAATTTTAGACAAACAAAATAAGTTCACTGAGGCCATTCCTTGATGCTTCGATAAGAGAAAAGAAATAATATAGTAGACAAGTAGCTAGACAAAAACAAAAATCTGTACTATACTTTGTAGACGCAGCCAAAACCACCTTCTCCAAGTTTGTTTGCTGGATCAAAGTCATTCGTTGCAGCTTTGATTTGTCTGAAGGTGAAGATACCAGTAAGCAGATCTAACCCAACAAGTTCTGCCCAAGGAACAAAGAGGATATGTATCTATTAGTTGTTCTGCATGAATGATTCATCAAAGGAAGAACACAGATGGTTTTTGCAGTCCTACAAGTAAACAGCATTGAGATTGATAATTCCCGTTGAAAAAACAATTGTTAGAGAGTAATATAAAACCATTCATTTAGCTTCATCTTTGGATTGAGATAATTCTTTGACAAATGTATGCATTCATGGATAGACATACAGCAAATAAGATGCAGAAAATTGCTTATTGCCGTGTTATTTTAGTGACTGGATTCCTCACTAGAATTTGCAAAATCAAATAAACGTATCAACTGTACCTCGATCCCTCGATTTCCTTCCTCCCAAATAACCTTTCCACCAGAGAGAGGATAGAAGTATGAAAACGAGGAATAATGACAAAACCACAGCCCCAGCGACAATGAATCTCTTCCTGCTGCCTTTATGAGGAGGCTTGAAGTCTAGGCAGAAATAGAATTGCAACAAGAGCAAGTATTGTCAGATGACAGTACTAATTATTCCTTCATTACAATGCCATTCCATTATATGTCAACCTACCAGATTCCACATCAATGGCTGATATTAGAGGACCATATATTCCTTTTTTGGGAGACGTTGTGGTTCCTTTCCCAGCCCAATGAAGGCGGATCTCTAAAGCTCCATTAGTTACAGGTGCTGTAAAATTATGAATGTATACCTTATCCACCCCTCCCGCTTCCTTCACAATATCAAAATCCTTCAACACAACAATGTCCTGCGAGAACAATTCTTCAATTAAGCTGTCACCTATTGCATAAGGAATGAATCTATGATCTTTTAATTAATAGATACCTGAATATAAACATCAAATATCCGTCTTCCTAGACTGTAGTAGGATCTGTTATCCCTCATTACTATCTCTGCAAAGTGCAGCTTGACTTTGTAATTCCCATTTCCCAGACAGCGAACGTAGTATGTAAGAGACAAAGGCGTGAGGCGTGCATTTGTGTACAATACAGAGTCGTCCATTCTGAGCATGGACTTGTTTTGTGCTATGTAGTTATCCAAGGAAGAATCAATATCCCAGAAATGTCCTGTGGTACTTATTTGCCAATCCTCCTCTCTTTTGGGCACATATTTTACTGCACCTCCTGGCTCATCATCTGCTTTGTAGATGGTGTTTCCAATGGTGGCTTCTGGTCCCCCACAATTTATGTGCACTGAATATTGCTCTATATACAGAAATAAAAATGTTCATGGCCACCGATATGATTAAACAGATTATAACACAAGAATGTTAGGATCAGAGCGTCTGCTAAATCGGAGCAAACAGAACAGAAACAATCAAACACAAAAGCAAATTAAGATTTTGTGATGCAGGAGCATCCTTTTCCTCCTAGAGTGGAAATCGTTGTGCGACCCACAATGTAAATGCCCACACAAAGGCCGATGGGATGGTCCACACATAATAGGACCTTTATATTTATGACAGAGACAATAGTATCTACTGAATATAGGAATAAGTTTGACTGTTAACATTTGTCTAGGCTTTTGGGATCAACTGGTTGTTTATTCCTACACCAGTTGAAGGTCTTAGATTCGATTTCTTTCCAGAGGTTGATGATGCAGAGCATCTTCCTCTTGGGATGGAAATCCTAGTGGTCGGATCCATGATGGGGTAAAAGGACCATTGAGTTTATGACTGAGATGCTATGATCCAATGAATATAGAAATAAATTTATAGTCTAGGCTGACAGGCTGTTCCTGCATCATTTTTCTGTCTAGTTCCAGGTGAAATGAAAAAGCGGATAGCTTTACAGATTAAGAGTACCTTCTAAACAAGCACTCAGGCACTCAACAGGTTTCCTGGAAAGATTGGCCAGATAGAATCATCAGCTTATTTAAAAGAAATGACAGAGAAGAAGAAAATAAAATGATCTATGTTTTAGATATTTATCAAAGTAGAAGCTTACGAATAGTTCCCTCCCCAAGTACTTTTGAACAGATTTCTGGCAAGACAAGAAGAGTCAAGTTTTGTAGGTTATGAAGTGAATGGTGATGTAAAAAGAAGCAGACTTTCAAAATCAAAGATAAGGCAAGGAAAATGAAATCAATCTTACCGTGTTTCTCTACATTTTGCTTCCGAAGTAAAATTGTTGTAAGAAAGATCGATTTCGCTACACACAAAGATAGCTTCCTTAAACATTCAGCCAGTAGTTCAGAAATTTTTAGAAAATCGCATGCACATATTATAGACAGATACTTGGAAGATATTGCAATCGGTTGGCTTTTGGTTACCATCTCAAGACAAAAAAGATGAATAGACAGAAGAGATGAAGACAGTTGGGACAGAAAGGACATGTCTTCACCTCGTGTCTTTTCTAATTTTAACAATTAAAAATTCAATCCAAAATTATCTCAGAGACAAATTTATTTTTATATCTTCATCTTCATCACTGCAACAAAACCATTTTTGTCCGTGCTGTATTTATCCTTTCTATCAGTATAGCTTGGACAGAAAGGACACTAACCAAATGAAACCTTGGAGATAGTTTGATCATTCATGCACAACTGTACTGAAAACTATCTGGAAACCTGAAGTTCATGATTAAGCTTTTGGGTTGAGAATGTTACGATAAAGGCAAACTGAAGTTGATGATCATTTCTGTCTTTCAGGGGAGAGTTAATTAATAAAATATTCAATAATTCTAATTGAGTAAAAAGAAAATATATTACGAACAAAAATCTCAAAAATCATAATTTGTAAAAAAAAAAAAAAAAAAAAAAACTAACATACACGCGAGGACCTCTTTCGTTGATCCAATTTGGGATGGGTCCTGTAAGCATGTTCCATGTAAGATACCTATGCAGAAAGTAAGAATGGTCATTTGGTTGAACACTTGTCCAAGGCTATCATTACAGAAGACTATCTG
Organism: Populus alba; assembly: GCF_005239225.2. Classification (NCBI taxonomy): domain Eukaryota; kingdom Viridiplantae; phylum Streptophyta; class Magnoliopsida; order Malpighiales; family Salicaceae; genus Populus; species Populus alba. The sequence goes on from NC_133302.1 coordinate 4,544,881, forward strand.
GAGAACAAGTTTATCATCATATTTGTTGTACTCGACCTGGCGACAAACTTGAAAAAAGGATTGAGCCAACTTTTTTATTTAAGCAAATGCATATTGACCCATATGGCAAACATTAATTTCAGAAGGTAATATAATATAATATACTTACATTTTCTCCAAGCCTTCTAGGCCATCAAAATTTGTTGGAAGAGAACCATTTAATCTGTTGAAACTGAGATCCCTGGTTCATAATGCATTTTGAAAGTTACTTACAAATAATAATGTAGCTGCAATCTAAAGACAGCAGCTCTAAGTATCCATGAGATTCACACTTCAATCTTCATGTAGATGAATGACACAAAGGATGATGTATAAGGGATAGAGTAAATTACAAAATTTTCAGCTTTGCCATTCTGGTCAAATAAATGGGAAAATTTCCTGACAAGTTGCAGTTGCTCAATAGCCTGCAATATACATTAATTTCATGTAAGCTAAATATATACTGTGTTGTAAATTAAATTGATCCTGGTATGAGAGTATCAGCTGCGAGAATAACTCACAGATACTTAATGCCTTTTATAGATTCTAGGTTGGGAAACTCTGAACCATTTCCAAGTAAGTTACTTATTTTTCTGCTCAATATTAGACAACATAAAAATGTTAGATGTTTGGGATTAAACTTGTAACTGGGACCATAAATTTAAAACAAATATCTTACAGATCAGTTAGAGTAGTCAAGACAGAGATGTTCAAAGGAATGGGTCCAGTGAAACCACCAGCTTGGATCTCTCTGTTAATACAAAATTAAAGGGGGATTAGGGTTCTGCTTCAGTGATGAGATTCAGAGCTTGTGGTAGAAACTAGCACATACAATGTATCAAGTTGTTTCCAGCTCTGAATAAAATCAGGTATTCTTCCAGTGAAGTTATTGCTGCTAAGCCTTCTGCATTCGCCGAACGGAAAACACAGAATCAAGAAACTTGGAGAGTAAATATCAAATACTGCAACTAATGAGTATGATGCACAATAACCATGAGAAATGAGAACCTACAGTTCCTTCAATCCGGTAAGATTAATAAGAGCCGGGGGTAACTCTCCAGTGAGATTATTGGCACTGAGAGTTCTGCAATCACAAAAGGAGAAAAACACTTAGCATTCAATAATCAGTTAGGACTTAATTTCAAATGCAAAAGGTTGAATGAACTGACAGATTCTCCAGGTTAACCAAGCCTCCAAGCTCAGGGGGAACAGTTCCGGAAAACATATTGTTCTGAATGTTCCTGAATAAATGCCAACTCTCAGGATTACTCCTGACTAAACAATTGAACAGATTAAATAAAAAAAAAAGCCAAGAAATTGACTAGTAGAAAAATGCATACAGGTAACTAAGTGTGGTAATCCTTCCCAGATAGCTAGGAATCTTTCCTGCCAAGTTATTCACTCCGATAGACCTGTTGTTTATACAATCTATTAATTATGAGTAAGCAATTCCTTGGCTAGAAAACATGAACGCAGAATTTTCTTACAAATATTCCAGCTTGGTATTAGCCCATTCAGATGGTATTTTGCCACTCAGGTAGTTGGCCCAGAGATCTCTGCAGAGCCGATAGAGTTCTAATAAAATCGAATCATACAATACAAATTCATGGTGCTCAATCTGTAGAAATGTAGTAATTTGAAGAACTGCTTACAGATGTTTAAGGTGTGGTAGTTTCTCGATAGCCTTTGGGAGAGTACCGTCAAGATCTTGCCTTTTGAGATATCTGCATTGCAAGAACACATGCACCCATCAACTCCTCAATACAAGGTAAGAATTCAAAACTTTCAACCATTGCAAATCAACAATCATAAGTCAAGAAAATACAAGACAGACCATTTTCTTCGCTGCAGATCCTTTCTTTGCTATTCACTACATGTTTAGCTTGTTTTTATATAATTTTACTGCTAATTAATTGCATCTGAGTTTCTCAAAATAAAATTCAACTATCGAATGGGGTTTATGAGGAGATTTAATCCACCACAAATAGTCCTCCACTGTATTATTTTCCGTGCTACGGATTATTTTTTTAGCATAAAAAATTATTTAATTATTATTAATATGTTTTCTAATAAAAAAAATTTATTTTTTAACTTGAAATATAATGCATATTAAATGACATATTTTTTAAATATTTATTCGGTGATATATTGGATGATATTTTTTTTTTCTAATATTAAGACAATAACATATTAAATTGATCATGTTTACCTTATAGAAAAAAATAAAAAAATAAAAAAATTATAAAGATCAATTACTAATCAACCCAATATTGTTGAAGGATAAAATAGAAAACAAAAGAACAAAAAAAGCTACCCAAGTCAACCACGGTCAACCTCCAAACCCACAACTCGAGTCATGAGATCAGGATAACCCAATAGAAAAATAAAATTAAAAAAATATATATAAAAATCAATTTCCAACCAATCTAATGTTAAAGGTTGAAATTGTACAAAAAATCAATTAAAAAAATAACAAAAAAAAACCCTAAGTTAACCCGAGCTAACCTATTAAACTTGTAACTTAGGACAAGAGACAAAATAACACCATAAAAAACAAATAAAAATTTACAACGCTCCATTTCTAATAGATCTAATGTTGAATGTTGAAATCAAGAAAAAAAAATTCAAATCATTTAGACCGAAATAACTCAACAAAAATCAAATTGAAAAAAATTACAAAACTCAATTTTCAAAAAACCTAATAGCGGAGGATAAAATTTTAAAACAAAAATCAGTTGTAGAAGGGTTAAAAAAAAAAGAGATAACTTTACAGAAATTAAATAAAAAAATGACTAAGCCCAATTAAAAAATATTAAATTAAAAACGAACAAAAAAATTAAAAAATTAAATCTGGGTTAATCTGTTAAACTTGTAACTTGCATCATGAAATTAAAATAAATTCATAAAAATATAAAAATGCCATTACTAACATATTTAATGTTAAAATCGAGAAAAATAATTAAATTTATGACATCACTATATTACTAATAAAAAGAAACGAGGAAAATTATGAAGCAAAATTCATAAAACAATCTAATATTAAAATTATTTTTTAAAAAAAGAAGATTAAAAAATATATTAAATTATTGAAAAGTAAAATTAAAAAAAAAATAGAGTGTAATATTTTGTTAATTCCTTCAATTAGCCCCATCAGAATCCTTCATACCTCAAATTTAAACTGAAAACAAAAGCATGGAGTGGCAAGTGGAGAAATATACATGGCAACAACGTGGCACGCTCCCCCAGGAAATGAGCAGTTGCAAACAACTTTATTGTCAGCATCTGGCTCTGTAGGTAAAATTGTATCATTGCACAGTTGCATATTGCGATTCCAGCCTTTTTTGCCCAGTTGTGTAGCTACTTCAAGCAAGGCTCCCACTGCATAAATCAAAATTAAATCAAAAAATTTTGCAAAAAAACACATAATTCTGCTAAAACCTCACTGGAAGATGCAATTAGTAACATGGTTACAGAATTAATTCGGCAATACAATCAAATTTGATGACTGCATTATCGAAGAGTATGATACAGTGAGGACTTTGCAGATAAAAACACTCCTGCTTGAATATGTCTTCCTAAACATTAAAGAATCTGCCCATCTGAACCAAATTATATATATATATATATATATATATATATATGCATATGTACCTTCATCAGGAGCAAGGCTCAAATCTTGGGCCTCCAAGATAATTGCTCCCATGCAAAACATTAGTAACAGAAGCACAAGTAAGCTAGACGTGATTCTCAAGATATCAGAGAGTGCAGGAGCCATCTTCCTTAGTCTGCAATCCACTTCAAGAGTTATTTAGTAGGCTGCCTGGAGATGCATTATTATAGTCGACCTTTCATGATGTGGGGTCTTTCTTACCTTGTCTTGTATGCTTTCAGCAGGCACACCACTGTTAGGTGGGATTAGTAGCCGGAACCTAATACTATTGAATTTTATTGGGCTGTTAGATATTTTTAATTTAATTTAATTTTATATTTGGATTTTTTTTATTTAATTCTTTTATTAGATAGTAAAGAAAAAAATAAATTTATATTACTCTTTTAATATTGTATAAAAATTAGGTGATGATAATTTGTTTTCATATCAAGTTGGGTTGAATTTCCTTATTAAAAGATGTTGCTTTTTACCTTTCAAAAATAATTTAAAATTTTTTGAAATTTTTTATTTTTTATTCAATTCAAGTTAATATTTTTTTTTATTTTTTTTGTATTATTTTGATATGATGATATAAAAAATCAATTTTAAGAAATAAAAAAAAATTTATTTCAATATATTTTTAAAAAATAATCATTACTTAATAATATACCAGTTAGCATATTGGCCTGTGCTCCACAACGGGTCGATAACAAATTTTTTTCAAATATAAAGATGTTTGAGTTAGGTTAAATGCATGGAATGTATTTGCATTATTCTCATCTTCTACTAAAGTATTTTCTACAATAGCATCATAAATAATGCATAGCGGAGCAGCGTCCAATATACTGACAACTAATTTTTTTTCCCTTTAATATTTTTTTTAAGATATTTTCATTTTTTAAAATTTTCTCTTATTGATTTTTTTCATATTGTAAAGAGCAAATAAATTGATGTGAATTTTTTTTATGTTGTACAAAAGTTGAGTGATAATAATTTTTTGTCATTTTTAGATTGGGTTGAATTTTTTTATCAAAGCATGTTTATTTTTGCGTTTTAAAAATATATTTAAAAATTTTAAAATTTTTAATTTTTCTTTACTTTAAATTAATATTTTTTGATGTATTTTTATTATTGTAATATGATGACAAATCTAAGGATCGCAAATATACCCAAGCCCATGCAAAGCCAAACCCAAGTATATGTGGAGCCAAATCCAAGGTTATTGGATGTAGTTTTATTGCTAGATTCAATATACTTAAAATTATATTTTATAATTTTATATTTAAAATAAAAATTATTATTAACCCGCTCTAAAGCGGCAAATCAATATTATAAAATGTATACATGAGCAAACACTTAAAAGTACAAGTTTGGATGTACTAGACGCCTGGTGCCTTTCCATTTTTTGTCTGGTCAACGGGAAGATTAGCAAGTAAAAAAATATAATAAATGTCACGGGAAATTGGAGAGGAAGTATCCGAACTAAGGAAGAAGAATTTTACGTTCACGTATTCATTTTGTGTGTGAAACGGAGAAAAGAGACTCACTTTATATAAAGATTTCATATTCGAGCCTCACACAGGTAGCTTCCTAAAAAGATGGTATATCAACATGATTTGATTATTATCTCGTGATAATGAAAAACAGAAACAATAAAACCATATATGTGTGTGTGTGTGTGTGTGTGTATATATATATATATATATATATTTCTGAAATAATTTTACAACGAATTTTAAAATAAAAGATACAGAGAAGAGATGCTATATTTTCAGACATAATATTTTTTATTTTTAAATATCTTTATAAAAATATATTTATTAATCCAATTGTATTGAATAATCTCTGAAAATGAAATATCATAAAGAATATCATTTCAAAGTTGGATTCCTACCGGTCTCTCTTGGGTGGCTCTATGAGATTCCGTGTGTTGGTTTTTCCAGTCCTCCACACTATTTGATCAAAATACTAAATCAATTTTTTATTATTATTAATGGAATTATTCGAGCAACCACATAATATAAACTTTTAGTTTGGATACACCTTAACTCATTTGTTATATTGCTATTATAATTATTATTGACATTGACAAAGTATTTTGTTTCTCCAAACAGATGCATTATAAAATTAATATAAACCAATGCTTATATAAAAACAAAAATTAAAGTTTTAAAAGAGAATGTGTCAGTGAGTTAACTTAAAATAATTTTTGAAATTATTAAGTTTATATTTTTTAATTAAAATAATTATTTGATACAATAAATTATATCATAAGCAAATTAAATAATTAATATACGACTGCAAATCTTTTGACTCTGATAAAAGAAAAAATTAACATAAGCCTTAAAATGCTATCTAATTTCCAATTATTTCTAAAAATTATTTAATTAATGAATTTATATTATTTTTTTAATATATTTCCAAAATAAAACTGTATTAAACTAGGAATTTGTATTACTATTTTGTGTTTAATTTTATTAATTTAATAAAAAAAATAGGACAATAAAATTTAAAAATAGATAATATTTCGGTTGTTAAAATTATATTATTTTTGTTAAAAAATAACCTCAATCTAAGATTAAAACTACTAGATAAAACCCAACAAACATTTTTATATTACTTTCTAAAAATGATATGAGAAATATTATTAGGTATAAATTTAATTACTTCCAACATGATCATATGTCGAAAATAAATCCAAAAACCGCAGGAATATCCAATAGCAGACATGATATCATTTACCAACACGTGTAAGGTTACAGTTGAAGCTAATGATTCTTTTTGTCGACGACTGGTGCTTATAAATTTCTCATCAATAATTCAGTGCCCATGCCAGGACAACATATCCTGCTTCCATCTAAATTCTTGATAACCATTAAAAAAAATAATAAATAAAAACTAACAATCTGTTTGGAAGTATAATGTTTTTATATACTTTTTAAAAATATATTTGTCTTAAAAAATATTAAATTTATATATTTTTTAGTATTTTTAATAATTTTAATATATTAATATTAAAAATAACAAAAAAAAAATAAAAATATTATTTTAATATGTTTTCAAATAAAAATTACTTTTAAAAAAGTATAATGCACTACATCATCATCAAAGAGATAATGTTTTTACTTTATATCATCTCACAAAATTCATATTTTCTTTTCTTATTTTGTGCCTTTTTTTTTTTTTTTTAAATCTATGTTTTTCTATTCTTAATTAAAAATATATCCTTCTAAGCAAAATTTATTTGACTGATATATATGAGTATTTTTATATTTTATCATTGTTTTTTTTCGTAATCAAGTTAACTTAAAAGTAATTTAGTCATTTAACAAATATTAATATTAATAAAACAAAGTGAGTCACATATGCATTTCACATATTGGTGTTTGGCACTCAAACAATGACTTCTGGGTAGTCATTCAAGTCATATTGATAGCCTCTGCATCGCCCAAGTCTATGGCCTACATACCTTTGAATTGGCTCATTCATCTTTCTTTTTTTTCACTTTCTTTTTTCTTTTCTCTTTGGTTTCCATATCTAACCCTTCAAATTTTTAAAGCAACCATTTAATTTGATTTTCCTTCCAATTTGGTCCATCTTTATATAATTGGATTTTTTTTTCAATTTCATCCTCATTTAATTTTTTTTTATCTATTAGATTTGATCATCATTCTTTTTATTACTATTTATTTTATTTGAGATGGTTTTCAAAATTGATTTTTTTTAGGATTTCATTCTCCTTCAGTTTTTTTTTCCTACAAGATTTGATTCATATTCTTGTAATTGTTATTTTTTCTACTTTGATAAATTTTTTAAATTAATTTTTTTTTCAATTTCATCCTCCAACATTAAATTGGCTGGAGATTGAGCTTATTAATTAAGCATGGGTTAAGGATTTCACGAGTTGCGGATTTGGAAGATTAACTTAGGTTTAGGAGATTTTCCTGAATTTGTTTGGTTGTTTTTTTTCAATTGTTAAGCTCATGTTTTATTTTTAGTTTCATCCATTGATATTTATTTAATTTGAGATTAGACTTTGTTATTTTTTATTTTCTTTCTATATGAATTTTCACCGAGTTTGAAAATGACTGAGGTTTTTCTTATACGATATATAGATGATATTATTATAGGATTCCAATTCATCTCATAGTTTTTTTTTTAGTTTTTTATAGGAGGCTTCAACAATCATCTGACCTTGAGCAAAGCAAGAAATATCTCATTCAATTTGAAAAATTCAAAGAGCATTGCTTTGTGAAAAACGATCTCTAAGGTCTTCCTATAGTTCTTGTGTTGTGGTTGAGAAAATAACATTGTCTACAATGTCTTATGTGAGTTAATTAAGGATCTAAGAAAAAAATAATATTATTGTATTTTTTCCATGAGGCATATTCATCTAGCTTTTTTGTTTCAATGACATGGAAATGGTTCCATTTATAAAACCTAGCTTGGATTTGGCATTCAACAAAATCATCATGGTCGTGCACCATATAAGAGGCTTTGAGATGAGCACCATATCTGGATGATCTGAATGGTACAAAAAATATGGATTGTTGTTTAGTGGTTGATGTTCCTCTATGATGATTGATAGTAGCAAGGAAAAAAAAAAAGAATTACTAGAAAGGCTAGGGTATTGAACCTAACTTTATTACCATGTTAAGAAAATAAAATAGAAATTTGTATGTATTTTTTTGTATTAGGAAACATCTGCTTTATATAAAAGAGTTGCTATAATTATGCTGTTTTATTATAAGTAGTCTAAGTGTAAAAGGAAACTAAAAATAATTACAAAAAAATTACATTAAGTAAAATATATTCTCTTTAAATGAACATATATTTCCTAATACACAGAGCATTCTTCATCATTCTGTACTGCTTATAAAACAAATGGTTGTTTGGATTAGTTTTCTTTTACCATCTTAACATATAATAGTGAACATCATAAGTTCAGGCAACAACAAGCACATTAAAAACACTGATGGGATTAGAGAACATCAACACCATAAAAATTATAAGGTAAACCAAACACCAAGCAGCTTATCTTATGTAGGATTACTAGGGGTGCTAAAACCTTCCCTTTACGTAATCAATCTCTTGCCTTAGAATCTCTAAAAGACCAATTAGGTTTTCTAATGACTATAATACTAGGTAGCGACTCCTTTTTTCATAAAATAAAGACCCTAACATCATTCCCCACTCCTGGAAAGGGTTGCCGCAACACCGCACTCTTGTGAGGGTGTGACAAGAGGGAAAGACCTTCTTGTCCTGCCTACAGCGCATTTGGGGCAAGAAGATGGCAAGTAGTGCCATCAAAATGGCATCGTTTTGTCTATGTTTTTTTATATAACAGTGAATGAAACGATGTTATTTTGTACAAAATATGTTGTTTAATTGAAAAGAAAATGACGCCAAAAAGTCTTTGTTTCCAAATCAGTCCTCAATTGAGATTTTGGTTTTAAGAATCAATTCAATTGCATCCCTGCCAAATTTAAAATGTTAGCTTTGAAGTTAGTCCCCTTTTTCACTTTAATCCTTGGTTTTTAATTTTTGCATTTTGACCCTCAATTATTCAACAAACTTTCAATTTCTTTAATTTAGCCCCTGATTCAATCAATTTTAGCCCCTATATTAGCATTTTTTCCAGTTTGGTCCTTAGTTTTGGATTTCTTCAATCAAATCCCTAATTGCCCATCAAACTTCAATATTTATGCAATTAAGTCCTCGATTTGACCAAATTAAATCTTAAAAATTATGATGCGACCCCTAAACTTTAATTTCTTCCAATTAAAGCCTAAATTGATTTTAAAAAATCAAATTTTCTTGCAATTAAACCCTCCATAAATTCAATTAGACCTTAAACAAATTCTAATTGGTTCCTTAAACATCTAATTTTAAATTTTCTTTCCTTAAATTGAATTTTCTTTATCAATAGAGCCTTTATCAGTCAAAAATATGCTGTCAATTTTAATCTTTGTATTTTTAAACTTCCTCAACCAATCTTTGGTCATTTTCTGGGTACCATGTGTCCTCTTTTCACTGTTATATATTTATTGGTTTTTTTCCAACAAATTTTTTGATTTTTTTTCTTTTTTTTTTGTATGGAGACCTAAAAATAGATAATAACAAATCAAATTGAAAATTTTAAAAAAATTCACTATTAAAATCCATGTTGATGAACAATAATTAACAATAAAACCTCTTTCTTTTTTAGTTTATAATATAATTTTGGAAAGGAATTTGATCCTTTAGGCCATTCTAGGGACGAATAATGCTGAGTATTTGGGCTGTTGAATGGTTAAGAAACTACAGGTGTATGTAGTCTTATATATATTCCGTATGAAAAGATTACGAAACATTTTATAGGGTATATGCTATAAAAAAAAATATGTGAGACCAAGTATTCACAAATTAACTTTATATTTCTTAGGTTTATTAAACAAAAATATAAAGGAAAAAAAAGAGTTCAGGTCTCACCCGGGTTATGACGAGTCACCTGAGTTTAGACTATTTAAAACTCGGTCAAGACCCCGCGTCGCCTAGGTCTCACTTCAACTCTCGGGTTAGGTCGGGTTTTATATTTATGGGTAAAACTCATGTCAAATCTTTTGAAAATTGTTTAATGAAAAATATTACTAAAAATTGTTTTTCTTTGGAAATTATTTTGAGGAGTTTTTGATATCACCGCCTATTTGTTTGGGAAAAACGGTTTCAGAGGAGCATTTGATTTGAAACTACAACCTCTTTGGATTTTGAAAGATTTGATCTGTTTGATATGTAAAGCTCAAGGTTACTTGTCTTGATCAAAAAAAATTTTTCTTACAGAGAGGATTCTTCTTTTACTTTAGAGAATGCAAACACTAATTGTTGGAGCAACTTTTGGGTTTCCAAAGGCAAACCTTTAATTTGCTTATTTCAAGTTGGGAAATTCGATTTTCATCTGAAACCATTTGAGCCCATGATTTGTGTTGTAACCTAATTTGGTCCATTGGTTTTAATTTTATTTTACGGGGTTTAAAATATAAAATTAAAATATCATAGATTTATTTCGATGAAAAATGTGATTTGTTAGCTTGCACGGAAATTAGAACTACAATGTGCTTTTGTCGTTCTATCTTTATCTTCAAGATAATCATTACCTTTTGAATTTGATTCTAATTCGAACTTCAGAAAAGAGAATGAGTTTGATTGAGACTTTATTTCTTGCAAGCGAGGAGGCTCTTGCACTATAAATATAGATCTCAGTGTATGCAAAAAAGGAGGCAGAGGAAACCCTAGGAGAAGGCCATTACCAAAAACCCTACAAAAAAATTAAAAAAAAAAAGACATTTACAAAAAACGAGGGGGCGCGACCGAATCCTAGACTAACCGCCGCTGCCCCCTCCCACCAGCCTTTTTCTCTCTTCTTCCCTAGTCTCAAACCAGCAATTAAACGCCCCCTTTAATTTTTTTCTTCTTCTCCCTAGCTTGAGACCAAGACCACCACCACACCAGCCTTGGCCTCCCCTCTCAACCGAACAAACATCTGCAACCATCACCATCATCTTCATCTTTGTTCTCCAATAATAGCACAAGCAACAACACAGAGAAAAAAGACAGGGGAGAACGCAAAAAAAAAAAAAAAAAAAAAAAAAAAACACAGGGACAAAGAGAGAAAATACAAACAAATAGAAGAGGAACTAAACTGAGCGGGTAGAGAAAAAAACTAGAGGATGACAAGTGGGAGAAGTAGGAGGAAGATATGGAGAAACAGAACCAGAAGAGGGGGAAAACAGGGATTACACAGAGAAGCAGAGAAAGGCACAAGAGAGACACAGATCAGCCCGGCCATTGTCTTCATCCCTGCAGAAAAAGAAGAACCCAAAACATTAGTTTTCAGAGAGATCCGGCATCATCATCATCTTTGTTCCTTCATCTCTAAGAAAAACCCAAAAGTAGAGAGGAAATGAACAAACATGAGGAATAGCCAGCCACTATGCCTTTGTCATTGTCTTTGTTCCTGCTTTTTGTTGTAACCCATTTTTGGGCTAAATAAATAAATAGCCGAAGAAGGTTAGAAAAATAACAAGAGGCATAAGCGCTCAGAAAATGGTCGAAAGATTGGTCAAGGAGGTTAAAAAATACAGAGATTGGATTTTTGGCAGTATTTTCTTGAAGGATGAGAGCCCTGTTGAGAAGGAAAATGTGAATTTTTGAGGAGAAAAGCCCAAATTTAGATGTTTATGGACTTAATTGGATTTTATTTGAATTTATAGAGGATTGGAGTGCAAGAAAAATTGATTTTTAAGTCAATTTGGGCTTTAATTAGAAGAAATTTAAGTTCTGGGGCCAAAATATATTTTTTAGGAATTTATTGGGTCAAATCAGGGGCTTAATTGCATAAATATTGAAGTTTAATGGACAATTAGGGGTTTAATTGTGAAAATCCGAAACCAGGGACCAATTTGGAAAAAGCGGGTAAATATGGGGGGCTGTCTTGATTTGATCCAGGGGCGTAATTGAAGAAATTGGAAGTTTATTGATCAATTGAGGTTTTAATTGCATAAATCAGAGGCCAAGGACCAAGATGAAAAACGCGGCCAACTATGGGGGCGAGGACCGAATTTGGCAGGGACGTAATTGAAAGAATCAAAAGATAATTGAGGGCTGAGTTGAAATTTTGCGTATTCTGGCGCCATTTTTAAATGAAACGGCGCGTTTTCCCCAAAACGACGCCGTTTCATACACCAAAAAAAAAAAAAAAAGGACCGAACGGTGCCGTTTTGAACGGCACTGTTCCCCTTTCTTCTTCCTCCCCGAACGTGCAGCAGCATGGACGAAACCTTTGTTTAATCAGTCGGTGCCCCTCTCTCCTCGCGTGCGCTGACAGACCAAGCCCATGCACCTCGGACGACGCGAAGCCAGGAGGGCCACGCCGTGATCGACCACGCTCACCGACCAGCCGACCGGCGCTGCCCCCCACGTTGCCCAGCTCAACCCACCTTGTTCTGCTCCCCACGCTGCCCATGCAGCCCCGCTCCTTTACCCGCCTATAAAAGAAGGGGAAAGATGTGAAGCACGGGAGGAAAAAAGAGGACAAAAACCCGAGACCAAGAGAGAGAGACTAAAGGAGAGAGAAACAGTGGACCTAAAGAAACTAAACACCTAATACTCGAAGAAACAACACTGGGAGGAGGGGAAGAAGACTGAAACCGTGGGAAAGCTTAGCAGAAAGGAAGACCCAGCACGACCAGAGAGATACCGGACTGTTGAAAATCATCGTTTTGAACCGCCGACCACCGCGGCAGCACCATCAACCCGGACGTTCGACCAGCAGCATCACCTCCGTCGTGCCAGGTATTTTTTCTTCCCCCCCTGCATGTTCATTTTATTTAGATTTTATTATCCTCCTGCATGCAGAATCGTTCTGCATGCAGGAGGTAGGGGAAGGGAATTGTTTTCCCTTCCCCGTTGTTTTACACTGGGCCGGGTTTCCGGCCCAGTTTTGTTATTAGTTTTTTTGGTCTGGCCAATCCGAAGAGAAGTTTTTGCGGGCCGAGATCGGCCCATCCACCCTGCGGGCCGAGATCGGCCCGATTTCAGCTGGGTTGGGTTCGGCCCAATCATTTGGGTCGGCCCAACCCGTTTTGTTTTTTTATTATATATATTATGAATTATAGTATATTATCATATATAATATATATGTGTGTATATTTGTGTATATATATTTTTACTTAAAAATAAATATTTCAAAAAAAAAATTAAAAAAATATTGTTGATTTCCCTGAATATTTTGGTCAAAATGGGTTAATGTTGTTTGGTATTTTTTATACTGTAAAGATACAAAAACCAACGTTAAAAATACCCGGTTTTCGTCAAAATATCAAAGATTTTCAGATTAAAAAAATATTTTCGCTTTTCAAATTTTTTTTTTTAAAAAAAGTCCCTAAAAATGTTGTTGATTTTTCTGCATTTCTTTATCAAAGTGGATTAATATTGGGTTGTAATTTTTATACTGTAAGAATACAAACTCAGTATTAAAAATACCCGATTTTTGTTAAAAACATATAAAAAATAATATTTTCCAAAAATGTTTTTTTGTTTAAAATACGGCCTAGTCTCTCCAATATATATATATATATATAAATATTATAACCTCATATTTTCACACAACAAAAGGAAATTTTCAAAACAATATATGTATTAGCATGCATTTTGGCTTTGATAACCAGTTTATTTAAGCCATGAGAACTAGGCCAATATTTCAAAAAATCTAAAAAATCTTTTTGGTGCTATTATTAGTATTTGGGATTACGAATTTATAAGTAAAACGTATTCCTAAATATTATTTTGGTATAGACATTAGAACGGTTAGGATTTTACCCGATAAGATAAAGACCTTCTTACCGAGGAGGATTTTTCTTGAACCATAGACAGACCAACAACTAGAAAAACACGAAAATACCTTAGATTTTATCAGACAGTAAAACAATGCAGCTTACCTTAGGTAGGGCGTATTTGGGGTGCTAATACCTTCCCTTTACGCAACCAATCCCCGTACCCGATCTTTGAGACCAGTTATGATTCCTAGTGACCAAAATACTAGGTGGCGACTCCCGTTCTATTTTCCACCCACAAAAGACAATATTTTCTTGTATCCCCATAGATATAGATAGATTTACATTGTAGATAAGAAAATGGAACAACTATATATTTTTTTCGCCGTGACGCCGCACACGTGCGACAGAATGGCGACTCCACTGGGGACCTTGTAGACTAAGCTTTGTTTTGTCTGATTTATTTGTGTTTTCGTGTGTTTATTGTTAATATGCCTGTCCTTTTATTTGCGTATTTATTTTATTTTATTCTACTCATATTATTCATGCATTCTATACAATTGTCTCATGCATCACTTGCTTTAATTTTGAAAAGCACACACAAGCTTTAAGTTAAGTGGGGAATTAGCGATTTACTCTAAGACTATTGGTCAGGGTTTAAATGCGTGAAACACCCAACTCATATCTGAGTGCCTGCTCGGTAATAGTGGGCATACGTGTCTTAACTGTTCCTTGCAACGCCCCCATACTTCTTTACGAAGAACATCACTGGGCAGATATGAGACCCTTCGAGACCAGATAGAAAAACTACCCACTCTCACTTGATAATTAGAGCTTGTCCTTAGGTTGTGAATCTTACTTTCATTTTGCATCACGATTAATATTTTGAATTCATCAACCCAGGTTTTTGAGCTGAAATCATGACTAAGTACCTCTCTTTCCAAGAATATGGACAAGAGTCTGAGTTGGCTCAGATTGCCGAAGGAAAATGCCCAAGAATCGATACTAGTGGTTTACCATGCATTACCAAGGTAAATCACATGGTCAACGACTTAGGAAAGTTGCTGCCTATCATGGAATATGTCGACGAGACTTTGTTTGAAAGGAGATATGGGAGAATTGCACAGATAATGAGGTTACCTGTACAAGCAGCGGCGATCAAAGCCCTTCTGAGTTTTTGGGATCCAAGTTATCGGTGTTTTACCTTTGGAAACATCGATATGACACCCACCTTGGAAGAATATGAGAGAATTCTGGACTTTCCAAATGACAGCCACAGAATCTACCACCGACGCAGATTTGAAGACACAGCTTCGGAAGTAGTCAACTTATTAAGCTTAGGAAAGATCAGCCAGTGTAGAGTCGCCGAAGGGGGTTTTAAATGGAAGGTCATTGAGGCCCGAATGAAGAAAAATGCCGAAGAAGGCAAGTTGGGAGACGAGCGTTATAGGTTGGTGGCCTTCGCCATTTTTGGGCTAGTGTTGTTCCCTTCCGAAACTGGGGTCATCAGTTTAGAAGCAGCAAGTGTCTTCGTCGAGTATGAGCGTGACCGGATCAATCCTTCCTCAGCCATCTTGGGGGAAACCATGTTATCTCTTAGTCACTGCCGGACACATGGAAAAGGGGCAATGAGATACTGCGTCCCTATGTTGTACCTATGGATAATTAGTCATATCGAAGCACCGAGAGACATCTTTAACAACTTTTGGTGGTTTGACTTGCGACCATTAAAGATTACCATAGATGAGACTTGGAAGAATTGGGATGAGAAGGCATGGAGGGATAAGTATGCAACATTGCCAAGTAGCAACTTCAAATGGAAAGCACCGTGGATGAACAACGCTATTTGCACAATGAGCTGCGGAAACAAGACATGGGTTCCTCTAATTGGTGTAACCGGTTACATCAGCTATGCGCCCGCCCTCGTAACAAGGCAGTTAGGCGGAATGCAATATACGCCAAGAACCTTGGGTTTAGCTGATTTCATTGGGTTATTCAAGCACCAACTGTTCATCCAAGAAATGGAGCTTATCCGACAGGATTGGGAAAGACCCGTGAAGGTGAAAAGAGAAGAAGGAAGCAGTTTTGAAACCTCATTCAGCCATAACTATATAGTTTGGAGGAATGAAGATTTTTCTGAAGTGAAGGGTCTCTCTACACAAGAACAGTCTGAGGCGGCTATGGAACCACAGAAAAGGAAAAGAAAGGATGATTTAAGAAAGCAGTTAGACCAGTGTATAATAGAACTCAACAGAAGTAAGGGGCAACAACAACTGTTAGAGAACCAGCTAGAGGAGGAAAATACGATAAGAGTTTTCCTGAATCAGCGGTTAGAAAAACAAGAGAAGCAGCTAATGTCTCTAAAGGAATGGCAGAAAAAGGCTGAGGTAGCTGAAGAGATAACAACAGGGGTCCAGGCTGAGTTGAGGAGTCGAATAGCTGATTATGATGAGTTGGTCAAAAATAGTGGGATAGCAGAAAAAGAATTGGCTAAGGTTAAGAGGGCAACAAAAGGCGTGAATGTTGATAAGGAGACGATGGATTCTTTGAAGAAGGGAAGGAAACTTCTTTTAAAGAAAATAGAAGTTGAAAAGGAGAAGAATCGTCTAGCCAACCTCGATATAGAAGAAGGAAGGAAGGTTAGAGCTCAATACATGGTGCAACTAGAGGAAGAAAGAAATGTGAGAAGGGCTGCTGAGTCTGACATGAGAGATTACCAGAAGAGAGCTGAGTCTTCAAAAGGAAGAATAAGGGCTTTACAATCGGAGATCGAGGTACGAGAAGAAGAGTTAAGGGAGTTGAGAAGACACTACTTCGAGATGGAAGAGGAAATGAGTAAAGCTAAGCAAGAGCGTCAAGAATGCCAAGACTACATGGACAGCTTTGCAGTTCAAATCAATTCCAAAATAGCAGAGCTGGATATCGAAAAGGAAGAGCTACATAGGACAAGAGATAAGTTGGCACAATCAGAGGGTATGGTGCGAGTATTGGAAAGAAGCAACGAAGCCTTGGGAGCCAGCAATGAAGCAATAATCGGAGATAACGCTGTATTCCATGATAGGATAAGACATATGTCAAAACAGGTTGAGCACGTAGCCCGTTGCGCGAAAGTTGCAACAGCAAAGCCACCGAAGTTGGAAATGACGGTTCAAAGTATCGAGAATACATGGGGCCATGGTCTGTTTTATTAGGGATTTAGCTAATAGGGGAAATGCCTTTTAGAAGTAGCAATGTATATGACGTCTCTTTTCCATTATTGTTTTGTAGGAGCAATTTTGTTATTTATAAGAAGTCCATGACGTATTTCCTTTCGTAATGTGTTGAGTAAGCCACTATGATAAGAACTTGGCAAACCTTCCTTTATGGTAATCAGGTCAACTCAGAAATCTTGCTTAAAGGTTACGAAAGTCATGGATCAGCTCATAATATATATATAAACACATTACATATGCATCGCATTCTCATCACACATTTTGTTTTTAATTCATCATATGCATGCCAGATCGTGAAACATAGGTCCCATATCCAGAGTCCACCAAACCCGGTCAAGATCAAGAATGGAAAACGAAGAAAGAGCTCAATTAGAGTCACATTACCAGACCGAGTTGGAATCTGTGAAAAATGAGGTTTCTCGACTGACCAGTTTGCTTGAGCAACTGTTAAGAACCAAGAACGGAGAGGGAACGTCTACCCAACCACCTATAGGAGCACCGTCAGTTCATGTCCCGGGGTTATCTCAGAACTTGGGGCAGATTTCAGCGACGGAGGCAGCACTTTGCACCTGCTATTCCCATTCAGCCCCCTCAAGCTCGCATCACTGTAGATTTAACAGCTGAGGGGCCTTCCGATAATAGGTCCATTGGTTCTGTGAACGAGGACAAAATATCAGCATTAGAAGAAAGGTTAAGAGCAGTCGAGGGAAATGATTGGTTTGACCCCATGCGAGCGTCAGAAATATGCTTGGTACCAAACCTCACGGTACCAAAAAGATTTTAGGATACCGGAGTTTATAAGGTACACTGGTTGGAATGCCCAAACACTCATCTTCGATCTTATTGCAATAAGATGGCTGAGGTGATTCATGACGATAAGTTAATGATCTACTTTTTCCAAGACAGTTCTATCGGGGATCTGCGCTAAGTTGGTACATGAGGCTGGATAATGTCAAGATTAAGAAATGGAAGGACTTTAGTGAAGGTTTTCTAAAGCAATACAAGTTCAATTTAGAAAATTGCTCCAGATCGAACGAGCCTCATGTCACTGGAAAAAAGAAAGCCAAGAGTCAGTGAGGGCTTATGCGCAAAGATGGAGGACGAGGCCACGCATGTGCAACCCCCTTTAATAGAAACAGAGATGGTGACTTTGTTCGCCAATACATTCAAGGCACCTTACTATGAGCATTTAATGGGTAGCTCATCTCAACATTTCTATGATGTTGTACGCGTGGCCGAAAGAATAGAGCAAGGAATTAAAGCTGGGCGCATAGCGGAGCCTTTAGAAAAGAAAGGTTTTTGTGGGAGGAAAAGAGAAGGTGACGTTAACAATTTGGAGGATGGGTACAAAGGCAAGAAAGTAAATTTCCGTAGTCCACAAGCACCTACCGCTCAAGTCTCACGCATAAACTTTAACCAATCTTTTTCACCTAACCGAACAAATAACCAACCAAACT